>NW_025957838.1:0-40448 GCF_023159225.1 Perognathus longimembris pacificus
AGTTCCCAGTACATTATCCTTTCCCCTGTGTAATTACCTTAACAAGCTCCAGGTGTTTTTATTCTCAGAAGGTTTACTCCCTGATATACAGCTGCCTACCCCCTTCGTAAGTGCAGGTCCTAAATGAGCTTTTTTCTCTGTTCTTTCACCACAATCCAGATTCTTTTGGGGAGTTACCAGTACAGTAACCATACCAGGAAGTACTTAATTTATTAAGCAACTGCTTTTCTTAATCTCAGTGGAGATATTTACTGATAAACAGCTACCTACGCAGCATGTTCATGTCGTTCCTAAATGAGCTTTTATCTCTCTCTCCCCCTCACCACAAATCAGATTCTTCTGAGGAGTTCCCAGTACATTATACTTTCCCCTGTGTAATTACGTTAACAAGCTCCAGCTGTTTTTATTCGCAGAAGGTTTACTCCCTGATATACAGCTGCCTACCCCCTTCGTAAGTGCAGGTCCTAAATGAGCTTTTTTCTCTGTTCCCTCACCACAATCCACATTCTTTTGGGGAGTTACCAGTACAGTAACCATACCAGGAAGTACTTAATTTATTAAGCTACTGCTTTTCTTAATCTCAGTGGAGATATTTACTGATAAACAGCTACCTACGAAGCATATTCATGTCGTTCCTAAATGAGCTTTTATCTCTCTGCCCTCACCACAAATCAGATACTTCTGAGGAGTTCCCAGTACATTATCCTTTCCCCTGTGTAATTACCTTAACACGCTCCAGCTATTTTTATTCTCAGAAGGTTTACTCCCTGATATACAGCTGCCTACCCCCTTCGTAAGTGCAGGTCCTAAATGAGCTTTTTTCTCTGTTCCCTCACCACCATCCAGATTCTTTTGGTGAGTTACCAGTACAGTAACCATACCAGGAAGTACTTAATTTATTAAGCTACTGCTTTTCTTAATCTCAGTGGAGATATTTACTGATAAACAGCTACCTACGCAGCATGTTCATGTCGTTCCTAAATGAGCTTTTATCTCTCTCCCCTCACCACATATCAGATTCTTCTGAGGAGTTCCCAGTACATTATCCTTTCCCCTGTGTACTTACCTTAACAAGCTCCAGCTGTTTTTATTCTCAGAAGGTTTACTCCCTGATATACAGCTGCCTACCCCCTTCGTAAGTGCAGGTCGTAAATGAGCTTTTTTCTCTGTTCCCTCACCACAATCCAGATTCTTTTGGGGAGTTACCAGTACAGTAACCATACCAGGAAGTACTTAATTTATTAAGTAACTGCTTTTCTTAATCTCAGTGGAGATATTTACTGATAAACAGCTACCTACGCAGCATGTTCATGTCGATCCTAAATGAGCTTTTATCTCTCTCCCCTCACCACAAATCAGATTCTTCTGAGGAGTTCCCAGTACATTATCCTTTCCCCTGTGTAATTACCTTAACACGCTCCAGCTATTTTTATTCTCAGAAGGTTTACTCCCTGATATACAGCTGCCTACCCCCTTCGTAAGTGCAGGTCCTAAATGAGCTTTTTTCTCTGTTCCCTCACCACCATCCAGATTCTTTTGGTGAGTTACCAGTACAGTAACCATACCAGGAAGTACTTAATTTATTAAGCTACTGCTTTTCTTAATCTCAGTGGAGATATTTACTGATAAACAGCTACCTACGCAGCATGTTCATGTCGTTCCTAAATGAGCTTTTATCTCTCTCCCCTCACCACATATCAGATTCTTCTGAGGAGTTCCCAGTACATTATCCTTTCCCCTGTGTACTTACCTTAACAAGCTCCAGCTGTTTTTATTCTCAGAAGGTTTACTCCCTGATATACAGCTGCCTACCCCCTTCGTAAGTGCAGGTCGTAAATGAGCTTTTTTCTCTGTTCCCTCACCACAATCCAGATTCTTTTGGGGAGTTACCAGTACAGTAACCATACCAGGAAGTACTTAATTTATTAAGTAACTGCTTTTCTTAATCTCAGTGGAGATATTTACTGATAAACAGCTACCTACGCAGCATGTTCATGTCGATCCTAAATGAGCTTTTATCTCTCTCCCCTCACCACAAATCAGATTCTTCTGAGGAGTTCCCAGTACATTATCCTTTCCCCTGTGTAATTACCTTAACAAGCTCCAGGTGTTTTTATTCTCAGAAGGTTTACTCCCTGATATACAGCTGCCTACCCCCTTCGTAAGTGCAGGTCCTAAATGAGCTTTTTTCTCTGTTCTTTCACCACAATCCAGATTCTTTTGGGGAGTTACCAGTACAGTAACCATACCAGGAAGTACTTAATTTATTAAGCAACTGCTTTTCTTAATCTCAGTGGAGATATTTACTGATAAACAGCTACCTACGCAGCATGTTCATGTCGTTCCTAAATGAGCTTTTATCTCTCTCCCCTCACCACAAATCAGATTCTTCTGAGGAGTTCCCAGTACATTATACTTTCCCCTGTGTAATTACGTTAACAAGCTCCAGCTGTTTTTATTCGCAGAAGGTTTACTCCCTGATATACAGCTGCCTACCCCCTTCGTAAGTGCAGGTCCTAAATGAGCTTTTTTCTCTGTTCCCTCACCACCATCCAGATTCTTTTGGTGAGTTACCAGTACAGTAACCATACCAGGAAGTACTTAATTTATTAAGCTACTGCTTTTCTTAATCTCAGTGGAGATATTTACTGATAAACAGCTACCTACGCAGCATGTTCATGTCGTTCCTAAATGAGCTTTTATCTCTCTCCCCTCACCACATATCAGATTCTTCTGAGGAGTTCCCAGTACATTATCCTTTCCCCTGTGTACTTACCTTAACAAGCTCCAGCTGTTTTTATTCTCAGAAGGTTTACTCCATGATATACAGCTGCCTACCCCCTTCGTAAGTGCAGGTCATAAATGAGCTTTTTTCTCTGTTCCCTCACCACAATCCAGATTCTTTTGGGGACTTACCAGTACAGTAACCATACCAGGAATTACTTAATTTATTAAGCTACTGCTTTTCTTAATCTCAGTGGAGATATTTACTGATAAACAGCTACCTACGCAGCATGTTCATGTCGTTCCTAAATGAGCTTTTATCTCTCACCCCTCAACACAAATCAGATTCTTCTGAGGAGTTCCCAGTACATTATCCTTTCCCCTCTGTAATTACCTTAACAAGCTCCAGCTGTTTTTATTCTCAGAAGGTTTACTCCCTGATATACAGCTGCCTACCCCCTTCGTAAGTGCAGGTCCTAAATGAGCTTTTTTCTCTGTTCCCTCACCACAATCCAGATTCTTTTGGGGAGTTACCAGTACAGTAACCATACCAGGAAGTACTTAATTTATTAAGCAACTGCTTTTCTTAATCTCAGTGGAGATATTTACTGATAAACAGCTACCTACGCAGCATGTTCATGTCGTTCCTAAATGAGCTTTTATCTCTCTCCCCTCACCACAAATCAGATTCTTCTGAGGAGTTCCCAGTACATTATCCTTTCCCCTGTGTAATTACCTTAACAAGCTCCAGCTGTTTTTATTCTCAGAAGGTTTACTCCCTGATATACAGCTGCCTACCCCCTTCGTAAGTGCAGGTCCTAAATGAGCTTTTTTATCTGTTCTTTCACCACAATCCAGATTCTTTTGGGGAGTTACCAGTACAGTAACCATACCAGGAAGTACTTAATTTATTAAGCAACTGCTTTTCTTAATCTCAGTGGAGATATTTACTGATAAACAGCTACCTACGCAGCATGTTCATGTCGTTCCTAAATGAGCTTTTATCTCTCTCCCCTCACCACAAATCAGATTCTTCTGAGGAGTTCCCAGTACATTATACTTTCCCCTGTGTAATTACCTTAACAAGCTCCAGCTGTTTTTATTCGCAGAAGGTTTACTCCCTGATATACAGCTGCCTAGCCCCTTCGTAAGTGCAGGTCTTAATGAGCTTTTTTCTCTGTTCCCTCACCACAATCCAGATTCTTTTGGGGAGTTACCAGTACAGTAACCATACCAGGAAGTACTTAATTTATTAAGCTACTGCTTTTCTTAATCTCAGTGGAGATATTTAATGATAAACAGCTACCTACGAAGCATGTTCATGTCGTTCCTAAATGAGCTTTTATCTCTCTCCCCTCACCACAAATCAGATACTTCTGAGGAGTTCCCAGTACATTATCCTTTCCCCTGTGTAATTACCTTAACAAGCTCCAGCTATTTTTATTCTCAGAAGGTTTACTCCCTTATATACTGCTGCCTACCCGCTTCGTAAGTGCAGGTCCTAAATGAGCTTTTTTCTCTGTTCCCTCACCACAATCCAGATTCTTTTGGGGAGTTACCAGTACAGTAACCATACCAGGAAGTAGTTAATTTATTAAGCTACTGCTTTTCTTAATCTCAGTGGAGATATTTACTGATAAACAGCTACCTACGCAGCATGTTCATGTCGTTCCTCAATGAGCTTTTATCTCTCACCCCTCACCACAAATCAGATTCTTCTGAGGAGTTCCCAGTACATTATCGTTTCCACTGTGTAATTACCTTAACAAGCTCCAGCTGTTTTTATTCTCAGAAGGTTTACTCCCTGATATACAGCTGCCTACCCCCTTCGTAAGTGCAGGTCCTAAATGAGCTTTGTTCTCTGTTCCCTCACCACAATCCAGATTCTTTTGGGGAGTTACCAGTAGAGTAACCATACCAGGAAGTACTTAATTTATTAAGCTACTGCTTTGCTTAATCTCAGTGGAGATATTTACTGATAAACAGCTACCTACGCAGCATGTTCATGTCGTTCCTAAATGAGCTTTTATCTCTCTCCCCTCAGCACAAATCAGATTTTTCTGAGGAGTTCCCAGTACATTATCCTTTCCCCTGTGTAATTACCTTAACAAGCTCCAGCTGTTTTTATTCTCAGAAGGTTTACTCCCTGATATACGGCTGCCTACCCCCTTCGTAAGTGCAGGTCCTAAATGAGCTTTTTTCTCTGTTCCCTCACCACAATCCAGATTCTTTTGGGGAGTTACCAGTACAGTAACCATACCAGGAAGTACTTAATTTATTAAGCTACTGCTTTTCTTAATCTCAGTGGAGATATTTACTGATAAACAGCTACCTACGCAGCATGTTCATGTCGTTCCACAATGAGCTTTTATCTCTCTCCCCTCACCACAAATCAGATTCTTCTGAGGAGTTCCCAGTACATTATCCTTTCCCCCGTGTAATTACCTTAACAAGCTCAGCTGTTTTTATTCTCAGAAGGTTTACTCCCTGATATACAGCTGCCTACCCCCTTCGTAAGTGCAGGTCCTAAATGAGCTTTTTTCTCTGTTCCCTCACCACAATCCAGATTCTTTTGGGGAGTTACCAGTACAGTAACCATACCAGGAAGTACTTAATTTATTAAGCTACTGCTTTTCTTAATCTCAGTGGAGATATTTACTGATAAACAGCTACCTACGCAGCATGTTCATGTCGTTCCTCAATGAGCTTTTATCTCTCTCCCCTCACCACAAATCAGATTCTTCTGAGGAGTTCCCAGTACATTATCCTTTCCACTGTGTAATTACCTTAACAAGCTCCAGCTGTTTTTAATCTCAGAAGATTTACTCCCTGATATAAAGCTGCCTACCCCCTTCGTAAGTGCAGGTCATAAATGAGCTTTTTTCTCTGTTCCCTCACCACAATCCAGATTCTTTTGGGGAGTTACCAGTACAGTAACCATACCAGGCAGTACTTAATTTATTAAGCTACTGCTTTGCTTAATCTCAGTGGAGACATTTACTGATAAACAGCTACCTACGCAGCATGTTCATGTCGTTCCTAAATGAGCTTTTATCTCTCTCCCCTCACCACAAATCAGATTCTTCTGAGGAGTTCCCAGTACATTATCCTTTCCCCTGTGTAATTACCTTAACAAGCTCCAGCTGTTTTTATTCTCAGAAGGTTTACTCCCTGATATACAGCTGCCTACCCCCTTCGTAAGTGCAGGTCCTAAATGAGCTTTTTTCTCTGTTCCACCACCACAATCCAGATTCTTTTGGGGAGTTACCAGTACAGTAACCATACCTGGAAGTACTTAAATTATGAAGCTACTGCTTTTCTTACTCTCCGTTGAGATATTTACTGATAAACAGCTACCTACGCAGCATGTTCATGTCGTTCCTAAATGAGCTTTTATCTCTCTTCCCTCACCACAAATCAGATTCTTCTGAGGATTTCCCAGTACATTATCCTTTCCCCTGTGTAATTACCTTAAGAAGCTCCAGCTGTTTTTATTCTCCGAAGGTTTACTCCCTGATATACAGATGCCTACCCCCTTCGTAAGTGCAGGTCCTAAATGAGCTTTTTTCTCTGTTCCCTCACCACAATCCAGATTCTTTTGGGAAGTTATCCGTACAGTAACCATACCAGGAAGTACGTAATTTATTAAGCTACTGCTTTTCTTAATCTCAGTGGAGATATTTACTGATAAACAGCTACCTACGCAGTATGTTCATGTCGTTCCTTAATGAGCTTTTATCTCTCTCCCCTCACCACAAATCAGATTCTTCTGAGGAGTTCCCAGTACATTCTCCTTTCCCCTGTGTAATTACCTTAACAAGCTCTAGCTGTTTTTATTCTCAGAAGCGATACTCCCTGATATACAGCTGCCTACCACCTTCGTAAGTGCAGGTCCTAAATGAGCTTTTCTCTCTGTTCCCTCACCACAATCGAGATTCTTTTGGGGAGTAACCAGTACAGTAATCATACCAGAAAGTACTTAATTTATTAAGCTACTGCTTTTCTTAATCTCAGTGGAGATATTTACTGATAATCAGCTACGTATGCAGCATGTTCATGTCGTTCCTAAATGAGCTTTTATCTCTCTCCCCTCACCACGAATCAGATTCTTCTGAGGAGTTCCCAGTACATTTTCCTTTCCCCTGTGTAATTACCTTAACAAGATCCAGCTGTTTTTATTCTCAGAAGGTTTACTCCCTGATATACAGCTGCCTACCCCCTTCGTAAGTGCAGGTCCTAAATGAGCTTTTTCTCTGTTCCCTCACCACAATCCAGATTCTTTTGGGAAGTTACCCGTACAGTAACCATACCAGGAAGTACTTAATTTATTAAGCTACTGCTTTTTCTTAATCTCAGTGGAGATATTTACTGATAAACAGCTACCTACGCAGCATGTTCATGTCGTTCCTTAATGAGCTTTTATCTCTCTCCCCTCACCAAAAATCAGATTCTTGTGAGGAGTTCCCAGTACATTATCCTTTCCCCTGTGTAATTACCTAAACAAGCTCCAGCTGTTTTTATTCTCAGAAGGTTTACTCCCTGATATACAGCTGCCTACTCCCTTCGTAAGTGCAGGTCCTAAATGAGCTTTTTTCTCGGTTCCCTCACCACAATCCAGATTCTTTTGGGGAGTTACCAGTACAGTAACCATACCCGGAAGTACTTAATTTATTAAGCTACTGCTTTGCTTAATCTCAGTGGAGATATTTACTGATAAACAGCTACCTACGCAGCATGTACATGTCGTTCCTAAATGAGCTTTTATCTCTCTTCCCTCACCACAAATCAGATTCTTCTGAGGAGTTCCCAGTACATTATCCTTTCCCCTGTGTAATTACCTTAACAAGCTCCAGCTGTTTTTTTTCTCCGAAGGTTTACTCCCTGATATACAGCTGCCTACCCCCTTCGTAAGTGCAGGTCCTAAATGAGCTTTTTCTCTGTTCCTTCACCACAATCCAGATTCTTCTGGGTAGTTACCAGTACAGTAACCATACCAGGAAGTACTTAATTTATTAAGCTACTGCTTTTCTTAATCTCAGGGGAGATATTTACTGATAAACAGCTACCTACGCAGCATGTTCATGTCGTTCCTAAATGAGCTTTTGTCTCTCTCCCCTCACCACAAATCAGATTCTTCTGAGGAGTTCCCAGTACATTATCCTTTCCCCTGTGTAATTACCTTAACAAGCTCCAGCTGTTTTTATTCTCCGAAGGTTTACTCCCTGATATACAGCTGCCTACCCCCTGCGTAAGTGCAGGTCCTAAATGAGCTTTTTTCTCTGTTCCCTCACCACAATCCAGATTCTTTTGGGGAGTTACCAGTACAGTAACCATACCAGGAAGTACTTAATTTATTAAGCTACTGCTTTTCTTAATCTCAGTGGAGATATTTACTGATAAACAGCTACCTACGCAGCATGTTCATGTCGTTCCGCAATGAGCTTTTATTTCTCTCCCCTCACCACAAATCAGATTCTTCTGAGGATTTCCCAGTACATTATCCTTTCCACTGTGTAATTACCTTAACAAGCTCCAGCTGTTTTTATTCTCAGAAGGTTTACTCCCTGATATACAGCTGCCTACCCCCTTCGTAAGTGCAGGTCCTAAATGAGCTTTTTTCTCTGTTCCCTCACCACAATCCAGATTCTTTTGGGGAGTTACCAGTACAGTAACCATACCAGGAAGTACTTAATTTATTAAGCTACTGCTTTTCTTAATCTCAGTGGAGATATTTACTGATAAACAGCTACCTACGCAGCATGTTCATGTCGTTCCACAATGAGCTTTTATCTCTCTCCCCTCACCACAAATCAGATTCTTCTGAGGAGTTCCCAGTACATTATCCTTTCCCCCGTGTAATTACCTGAACAAGTTCAGCTGTTTTTATTCTCAGAAGGTTTACTCCCTGATATACAGCTGCCTACCCCCTACGTAAGTGCAGGTCCTATATGAGCTTTTTTCTCTGTTCCCTCACCACAATCCAGATTCTTTTGGGGAGTTACCAGTACAGTAACCATACCAGGAAGTACTTAATTTATTAAGCTACTGCTTTTCTTAATCTCAGTGGAGATATTTACTGATAAACAGCTACCTACGCTGCTTGTTCATGTCGTTCCTCAATGAGCTTTTATCTCTCTCCCCTCACCACAAATCAGATTCTTCTGAGGAGTTCCCAGTACATTATCCTTTCCACTGTGTAATTACCTTAACAAGCTCCAGCTGTTTTTAATATCAGAAGATTTACTCCCTGATATAAAGCTGCCTACCCCCTTCGTAAGTGCAGGTCCTAAATGAGCTTTTTTCTCTGTTCCCTCACCACAATCCAGATTCTTTTGGGGAGTTACCAGTACAGTAACCATACCAGGCAGTACTTAATTTATTCAGCTACTGCTTTGCTTAATCTCAGTGGAGATATTTACTGATAAACAGCTACCTACGCAGCATGTTCATGTCGTTCCTAAATGAGCTTTTATCTCTCTCCCCTCACCACAAATCAGATTCTTCTGAGGAGTTCCCAGTACATTATCCTTTCCACTGTGTAATTACCTTAACAAGCTCCAGCTGTTTTTATTCTCAGAAGGATTACTCCCTGATATACAGCTGCCTACCCCCGTCGTAAGTGCAGGTCCTAAATGAGCTTTTTTCTCTGTTCCCTCACCACAATCCAGATTCATTTGGGGAGTTACCAGTACAGTAACCATACCAGGAAGTACTTAATTTATTAAGCTACTGCTTTTCTTAATCTCAGTGGAGATATTTACTGATAAACAGCTACCTACGCAGCATGTTCATGTCGTTCCTAAATGAGCTTTTATCTCTCTTCCCTCACCACAAATCAGATTCTTCTGAGGAGTTCCCAGTACATTATCCTTTCCCCTGTGTAATTACCTTAAGAAGCTCCAGCTGTTTTTATTCTCCGAAGGTTTACTCCCTGATATACACCTGCCTACCCCCTTCGTAACTGCCGGTCCTAAATGAGCTTTTTTCTCTGTTCCCTCACCACAATCCAGATTCTTTTGGGGAGTTAAAAGTACAGTAACCATACCAGGAAGTACTTAATTTATTAAGCTACTGCTTTTTCTTAATCTCAGTGGAGATATTTACTGATAAACAGCTACCTACGCAGTATGTTCATGTCGTTCCTTAATGAGCTTTTATCTCTCTCCCCTTACCACAAATCAGATTCTTCTGAGGAGTTCCCAGTACATTATCCTTTCCCCTGTGTAATTACCTTAACAAGCTCTAGCTGTTTTTATTCTCAGAAGCGATACTCCCTGATATACAGATGCCTACCCCCTTCGTAAGTGCAGGTCCTAAATGAGCTTTTTTCTCTGTTCCCTCACCACAATCGAGATTCTTTTGGGGAGTAACCAGTACAGTAATCATACCAGAAAGTACTTAATTTATTAAGCTACTGCTTTTCTTAATCTCAGTGGAGATATTTACTGATAAACAGCTACCTACACAGCATGTTCATGTCGTTCCTAAATGAGCTTTTATCTCTCTCCCCTCACCACGAATCAGATTCTTCTGAGGAGTTCCCAGTACATTATCCTTTCCCCTGTGTAATTACCTTAACAAGCTCCAGCTGTTTTTATTCTCAGAAGGTTTACTCCCTGATATACAGCTGCCTACCCCCTTCGTCAGTTCAGGTCCTAAATGAGCTTTTTTCTCTGTTCCATCACCACAATCCAGATTCTTTTGGGGAGTTACCAGTACAGTAACCATACCAGGAAGTACTTAAACTATGAAGCTACTGCTTTTCTTAATCTCAGTGGAGATATTTATTGATAAACAGCTACCTACGCAGCATGTTCATGTCGTTCCTAAATGAGATTTTATCTCTCTCCCCTCACCACAAATCAGATTCTTCTGAGGAGTTCCCAGTACATTATCCTTTCCACTGTGTAATTACCTTAACAAGCTCCAGCTGTTTTTATTCTCAGAAGGTTTACTCCCTGATATACTGCTGCCTACCCCTTTCATAAGTGCAGGTCCTAAATGAGCTTTTTTCTCTGTTCCCTCACCACAATCCAGATTCTTTTGGGGAGTTACCAGTACAGTAACCATACCAGGAAGTACTTAATTTATTAAGCTACTGCTTTGCTTAACCTCAGTGGAGATATTTACTGATAAACAGCTACCTACGCAGCATGTTCATGTCGTTCCTAAATGAGCTTTTGTCTCTCTCCCCTCACCACAAATCAGATTCTTCTGAGGAGTTCCCAGTACATTATCCTTTCCACTGTGTAATTACCTTAACAAGCTCCAGCTGTTTTTATTCTCAGAAGGTTTACTCCCTGATATACAGCCGCCTACCCCCTTCGAAAGTGCAGGTCCTAAATGAGCTTTTTTCTCTGTTCCCTCACCACAATCCAGATTCTTTGGGGAGTTACCAGTACAGTAACCATACCAGGAAGTACTTAATTTATTAAGCTACTGCTTTTCTTAATCTCAGTGGAGATATTTACTGATAAACAGCTTCGTACGCAGCATGTTCATGTCGTTCCTAAATGAGCTTTTGTCTCTCTCCCTTCACCACGAATCAGATTCTTCTGAGGAGTTCCCAGTACATTATCCTTTCCCCTGTGTAATTACCTTAACAAGCTCCAGCTGTTTTTATTCTCAGAGTGTTTACTCCCTAATATACAGCTGCCTACCCCCTTCGTAAGGGCAGGTCCTAAATGAGCTTTTTTCTCTGTTCCCTCACCACAATCCAGATTCTTTGTGAAGTGCCCAGTACAGTAACCATACCAGGAAGTATTTAATTTATTAAGCTATTGCTTTTCTTAATCTCAGTGGAGATATTTACTGATAAACAGCTACCTAAGCAGCATGTTCATGTCGTTCCTAAATGATCTATTATCTCTCCCCCTCACCACAAATCAGATTCTTCTGAGGAGTTCCCAGTACATTATCCTTTCCCCTGTGTAATTACCTTAAAAAGCTCCAGATGTTTTTATTCTCAGAAGGTTTACTCCCTGATATACAGCTGCCTACCCCCTTCGTAAGTGCAGGTACTAAATGAGCTTTTTTCTCTGTTCCCTCACCACAATCCTGGTTCTTTTGTGGAGTGACCAGTACAGTAATCATACCAGGAAGTACTTAATTTATTAAGCTACTGCTTTTCTTAATCTCAGTGGAGATATTTACTGATAAACAGCTACCTACGCAGCATGTTCATGTCGTTCCTAAATGAGCTTTTATCTCTCTCCCCTCACCACAAATCAGATTCTTCTGATGAGTTCCCAGTACATTATCCTTTCCCCTGTGTAATTACCTTAACAAGCTCCAGCTGTTTTTATTCTCAGAAGGTTTACTCCCTGATATACAGCTGCCTACTCCCTTCGTAAGTGCAGGTCCTAAATGAGCTTTTTTCTCTGTTCCCTCACCACAATCCAGATTCTTTTGGGGAGTTACCAGTACAGAAACCATACCAGGAAGTACTTAATTTATTAAGCTACTGCTTTTCTTAATCTCAGTGGAGATATTTACTGATAAACAGCTACCTACGCAGCATGTTCATGTCTTTCCTAAATGAGCTTTTATCTCTCTCCCCTCACCACAAATCAGATTCTTCTGAGGAGTTCCCAGTACATTATCCTTTCCCCTGTGTAATTACCTTAACAAGCTCCAGCTGTTTTTATTCTCAGAAGGTTTACTCCCTGATATACAGCTGCCTACCCCCTTCGTAAGTGCAGGTCCTAAATGAGCTTTTTTCTCGATTCCCTCACCACAATCCAGATTCTTTTGGGGAGTTACCAGTACAGTAACCATACCAGGAAGTACTTAATTTATTAAGCTACTGCTTTTTCTTAATCTCAGTGGAGATATTTACTGATAAACAGCTACCTACACAGTATGTTCATGTCGTTCCTTAATGAGCTTTTATCTCTCTCCCCTCAGCACAAATCAGATTCTTCTGAGGAGTTCCCAGTACATTCTCCTTTCCCCTGTGTAATTACCTTAACAAGCTCTAGCTGTTTTTATTCTCAGAAGCGATACTCCCTGATATACCGCTGCCTACGCCCTTCGTAAGTACAGGTCCTAAATGAGCTTTTTTCTCTGTTCCCTCACCACAATCCAGATTCTTTTGGGGAGTTACCAGTACAGAAACCATACCAGGAAGTACTTAATTTATTAAGCTACTGCTTTTTTTAATCTCAGTGGAGATATTTACTGATAAATAGCTACCTACGCAGCATGTTCATGTCTTTCCTAAATGAGCTTTTATCTCTTTCCCCTCACCACGAATCAGATTCTTCTAAGGAGTTCCCAGTACATTATCCTTTCACCTGTGTAATTACCTTAACAAGCTCCATCTGTTTCTATTCTCAGAAGGTTTACTCCCTGATATACAGCTGCCTACCCCCTTCGTAAGTGCAGGTCCTAAATGAGCTTTTTTCTCGGTTCCCTCACCACAATCCAGATTCTTTTGGGGAGTTACCAGTACAGTAACCATACCCGGAAGTACTTAATTTATTATGCTACTGCTTTG
Organism: Perognathus longimembris pacificus; assembly: GCF_023159225.1. Classification (NCBI taxonomy): domain Eukaryota; kingdom Metazoa; phylum Chordata; class Mammalia; order Rodentia; family Heteromyidae; genus Perognathus; species Perognathus longimembris. The sequence continues at coordinate 13,223 of NW_025957838.1, forward strand.
CTTAATCTCAGTGGAGATATTTACTGATAAACAGCTACCTACACAGCATGTTCATGTCGTTCCTAAATGAGCTTTTATCTCTCTCCCCTCACCACAAATCAGATTCTTCTGAGGAGTTCCCAGTACATTATCCTTTCCCCTGTGTAATTACCTTAACAAGCTCCAGCTCTTTTTATTCTCAGAAGGTTTACTCCCTGATATACAGCTGCCTACCCCCTTCGTAAGTGCAGGTCCTGAATGAGCTTTTTCTCTGTTCCTTCACCACAATCCAGATTCTTCTGGGGAGTTACCAGTACAGTAACCATACCAGGAAGTACTTAATTTATTAAGCTACTGCTTTTCTTAATCTCAGTGGAGATATTTACTGATAAACAGCTACCTACGCAGCATGTTCATGTCGTTCCTAAATGAGCTTTTATCTCTCTTCCCTCACCACAAATCAGATTCTTCTGAGGAGTTCCCAGTACCTTATCCTTTCCCCTGTGTAATTACCTTAACAAGCTCCAGCTGTTTTTATTCTCAGAAGGTTTACTCCCTGATATACAGCTGCCTACCCCCTTCGTCAGTGCAGGTCCTAAATGAGCTTTTTTCTCTGTTCCATCACCACAATCCAGATTCTTTTGGGGAGTTACCAGTACAGTAACCATACCAGGAAGTACTTAAACTATGAAGCTACTGCTTTTCTTAATCTCAGTGGAGATATTTATTGATAAACAGCTACCTACGCAGCATGTTCATGTCGTTCCTAAATGAGATTTTATCTCTCTCCCCTCACCACAAATCAGATTCTTCTGAGGAGTTCCCAGTACATTATCCTTTCCACTGTGTAATTACCTTAACAAGCTCCAGCTGTTTTTATTCTCAGAAGGTTTACTCCCTGATATACTGCTGCCTACCCCTTTCATAAGTGCAGGTCCTAAATGAGCTTTTTTCTCTGTTCCCTCACCACAATCCAGATTCTTTTGGGGAGTTACCAGTACAGTAACCATACCAGGAAGTACTTAATTTATTAAGCTACTGCTTTGCTTAACCTCAGTGGAGATATTTACTGATAAACAGCTACCTACGCAGCATGTTCATGTCGTTCCTAAATGAGCTTTTGTCTCTCTCCCCTCACCACAAATCACATTCTTCTGAGGAGTTCCCAGTACATTATCCTTTCCCCTGTGTAATTACCTTAACAAGCTCCAGCTGTTTTTATTCTCAGAAGGTTTACTCCCTGATATACAGCCGCCTACCCCCTTCGAAAGTGCAGGTCCTAAATGAGCTTTTTTCTCTGTTCCCTCACCACAATCCAGATTCTTTGGGGAGTTACCAGTACAGTAACCATACCAGGAAGTACTTAATTTATTAAGCTACTGCTTTTCTTAATCTCAGTGGAGATATTTACTGATAAACAGCTTCGTACGCAGCATGTTCATGTCGTTCCTAAATGAGCTTTTGTCTCTCTCCCTTCACCACGAATCAGATTCTTCTGAGGAGTTCCCAGTACATTATCCTTTCCCCTGTGTAATTACCTTAACAAGCTCCAGCTGTTTTTATTCTCAGAGTGTTTACTCCCTAATATACAGCTGCCTACCCCCTTCGTAAGGGCAGGTCCTAAATGAGCTTTTTTCTCTGTTCCCTCACCACAATCCAGATTCTTTGTGAAGTGCCCAGTACAGTAACCATACCAGGAAGTATTTAATTTATTAAGCTATTGCTTTTCTTAATCTCAGTGGAGATATTTACTGATAAACAGCTACCTAAGCAGCATGTTCATGTCGTTCCTAAATGATCTATTATCTCTCCCCCTCACCACAAATCAGATTCTTCTGAGGAGTTCCCAGTACATTATCCTTTCCCCTGTGTAATTACCTTAAAAAGCTCCAGATGTTTTTATTCTCAGAAGGTTTACTCCCTGATATACAGCTGCCTACCCCCTTCGTAAGTGCAGGTACTAAATGAGCTTTTTTCTCTGTTCCCTCACCACAATCCAGATTCTTTTGGGGAGTTACCAGTACAGAAACCATACCAGGAAGTACTTAATTTATTAAGCTACTGCTTTTCTTAATCTCAGTGGAGATATTTACTGATAAACAGCTACCTACGCAGCATGTTCATGTCTTTCCTAAATGAGCTTTTATCTCTCTCCCCTCACCACAAATCAGATTCTTCTGAGGAGTTCCCAGTACATTACCCTTTCCCCTGTGTAATTACCTTAACAAGCTCCAGCTGTTTTTATTCTCAGAAGGTTTTCTCCCTGATATACAGCTGCCTACCCCCTTCGTAAGTGCAGGTCCTAAATGAGGTTTTTTCTCTGTTCCCTCACCACAATCCAGATTCTTTTGGGGAGTTACCAGTACAGTAACCATACCAGGAAGTACTTAATTTATTAAGTTACTGCTTTATTTAATCTCAGTGGAGATATTTACTGATAAACAGCTACCTACGCAGCATGTTCATGTCGTTCCTAAATGAGCTTTTATCTCTCTCCCCTGACAACAAATCAGATTCTTCTGAGGAGTTCCCAGTACATTATCCTTTCCCCTGTGTAATTACCTTAACAAGCTCCAGCTGTTTTTATTCTCAGAAGATTTACTCCCTGATATACAGCTGCCTGCCCCCTTCGAAAGTGCAGGTCCTAAATGAGCTACTTTCTCTGTTCTCTCACCACATTCCAGAATCTTTGGGGAGTTACCAGTACAGTAACCATACCAGGAAGTACTTAATTTATTATGCTACTGCTTTTCTTATTCTCAGTGGAGATATTTACTGATAAACAGCTACCTACGCAGCATGTTCATGTCGTTCATAAATGAGCTTTTATCTCTCTCCCCTCACCACAAATCAGATTCTTCTGAGGAGTTCCCAGTACATTATCCTTTCCCCTGTGTAATTACCTTAACAAGCTCTAGCTGTTTTTATTCTCAGAAGCGATACTCCCTGATATACAGCTGCCTACCCCCTTCGTAAGTGCAGGTCCTAAATGAGCTTTTTTCTCTGTTCCCTCACCACAATCGACATTCTTTTGGGGAGTAACCAGTACAGTAACCATACCAGAAAGTACTTAATTTATTAAGCTACTGCTTTTCTTAATCTCAGTGGAGATATTTACTGATAAACAGCTACCTACGCAGCATGTTCATGTCTTTCCTAAATGAGCTTTTATCTCTCTCCCCTCACCACAATTCAGATTCTTCTGAGGAGTTCCCAGTACATTATCCTTTCCCTTGTGTAATTACCTTAACAAGCTCTAGCTGTTTTTATTCTCAGAAGCGATACTCCCTGATATACAGCTGCCTACCCCCTTTGTAAGTGCAGGTCCTAAATGAGCTTTTTTCTCTGTTCCCTCACCACAATCGAGATTCTTTTGGGGAGTAACCAGTACAGTAACCATACCAGAAAGTACTTAATTTATTAAGCTACTGCTTTTCTTAAACTCAGTGGAGATATTTACTGATAAACAGCTACCTACGCAGCATGTTCATGTCTTTCCTAAATGAGCTTTTATCTCTCTCCCCTCACCACAAATCAGATTCTTCTGAGGAGTTCCCAGTACATTATCCTTTCCCCTGTGTAATTACCTTAACAAGCTTCAGCTGTTTTTATTTTCAGAAGGTTTACTCCCTGATATACAGCTGCCTACCCCCTTCGTAAGTGCAGGTCCTAAATGAGCTTTTTTCTCTGTTCCCTCACCAATTTCCAGATTCTTTTGGGAAGTTACCAGTACAGTAACCATAGCAGGAAGTACTTAATTTATTAAGCTACTGCTTTTCTTAATCTCAGTGGAGATATTTACTGATAAACAGCTACCTACGCAGCATGTTCATGTCGTTCCTAAATGAGCTTTTATCTCTCTCCCCTCACCACAAATCAGATTCTTCTGAGGAGTTCCAAGTACATTATCCTTTTCCTCTGTAATTAACTTAACAAGCTCCAGCTGTTTTTATTCTCAGAAGCTTTACTCCCTGATATACAGCTGCCTACCCCCTTCGTAAGTGCATGTCCTAAATGAGCTTTTTTCTCTGTTCCCTCACCACAATCCAGAACCTTTTGGGGAGTTACCAGTACAATAACCATACCAGGAAGTACTTAATTTATTAAGCTACTGCTTTTCTTAATCTCAGTGGAGATATTTACTTATAAACAGCTACCTACGCAGCATGTTCATGTCGTTCCTAAATGAGCTTTTATCTCTCTCCCCTCACCACAAATCAGATTCTTCTGAGGAGTTCCCAGTACATTATCCTTTCCCCTGTGTAATTACCTTAACAAGCTCCAGCTGTTTTTATTCTCAGAAGGTTTACTCCCGGATATACAGCTGCCTACCCCCTTCGTAAGTGCAGGTCCTAAATGAGCTTTTTTCTCTGTTCCCTCACCAAAATCCAGATTCTTTTGGGGAGTTACCAGTACAGTAACCATACCAGGAAGTACTTAATTTATTAAGCTACTGCTTTTCTTAAACTCAGTGGAGATATTTACTGATAAACATCTACCTACGCAGCATGTTCATGTCGTTTCTAAATGAGCTTTTATCTCTCTCCCCTCACCACAAATCAGATTCTTCTGAGGAGTTCCCAGTACATCATCCTTTCCCCTGTGTAATTACCTTAACAAGCTCCAGCTGTTTTTATTCTCAGAAGGTTTACTCCCGGATATACAGCTGCCTACCCCCTTCGTAAGTGCAGGTCCTAAATGAGCTTTTTTCTCTGTTCCCTCACCACAATCCAGATTCTTTTGGGGAGTTACCAGTACAGTAACCATACCAGGAAGTACTTAATTTATTAAGCTACTGCTTTTCTTAATCTCAGTGGAGATATTTATTGATAAACAGCTACCTACGCAGCATGTTCATGTCGTTCCTAAATGAGCTTTTATCTCTCTCCCCTCACCACAAATCAGATCGTTCTGAGGAGTTCCCAGTACTTCATCTTTTCCCCTGTGTAATGACCTTGACAAGCTCCAGCTGTTTTTATTCACAGAAGGTTTACTCCCTGATATACAGCTGCCTACCCCCTTCGTAAGTGCAGGTCCTAAATGAGCTTTTTTCTCTGTTACCTCACCACAATCCAGACTCTTTTGGGGAGTTACCAGTACAGTAACCATACCAGGAAGTACTTAATTTATTAAGCTACTGCTTTTCTTAATCTCAGTGGAGATATTTACTGATAAACAGCTACGTACGCAGCATGTTCATGTCGTTCCTAATGAGCTTTTATCTCTCTCCCCTCACCACAAATCAGATTCTTCTGAGGAGTTCCCAGTACATTACCCTTTCCCCTGTGTAATTACCTTAACAAGCTCCAGCTGATTTTATTCTCAGAAGGTTTACTCCCTGATATACTGCTGCCTACCACCTTCGTAAGTGCAGGTCCTAAATGAGCTTTTTTCTCTATTCCCTCACCACAATCCAGATTCTTTTGGGGAGTTACCAGTACAGTAACCATACCAGGAAGTACGTAATTTATTAAGTTACTGCTTTATTTAATCTCAGTGGAGATATTTACTGATAAACAGCTACCTACGCAGCATGTTCATGTCGTTCCTAAATGATCTTTTATCTCTCTCCCCTCACCACAAATCAGATTCTTCTGAGGAGTTCCCAGTACATTATCCTTTCCCCTGTGTAATTACCTTAACAAGCTCCAGCTGTTTTTATTCTCAGAATGTTTTCTCCCTGATATACAGCTGCCTACCCCCTTCGTAAGTGCAGGTCCTAAATGAGGTTTTTTCTCTGTTCCCTCACCACAATCCAGATTCTTTTGGGGAGTTACCAGTAGAGTAATCATACCAGGAAGTACTTAATTTATTAAGCTACTGCTTTTCTTAATCTCAGTGGAGATATTTACTGATAAACAGCTACCTACGCAGCACGTTCATGTCGTTCCTAAATGAGCTTTTATCTCTCTCCCCTGACAACAAATCAGATTCTTCTGAGGAGTTCCCAGTACATTATCCTTTCCCCTGTGTAATTACCTTAACAAGCTCCAGCTGTTTTTATTCTCAGAAGGTTTACTCCCTGATATACAGCTGCCTGCCCCCTTCGAAAGTGCAGGTCCTAAATGAGCTACTTTCTCTGTTCTCTCACCACATTCCAGAATCTTTGGGGAGTTACCAGTACAGTAACCATACCAGGAAGTACTTAATTTATTATGCTACTGCTTTTCTTATTCTCAGTGAAGATATTTACTGATAAACAGCTACCTACGCAGCATGTTCATGTCGTTCCTAAATGAGCTTTTATCTCTCTCCCCTCACCACAAATCAGATTCTTCTGAGGAGTTCCCAGTACATTATCCTTTCCCCTGTGTAATTACCTTAACAAGCTCTAGCTGTTTTTATTCTCAGAAGCGATACTCCCTGATATACAGCTGCCTACCCCCTTCGTAAGTGCAGGTCCTAAATGAGCTTTTTTCTCTGTTCCCTCACCAGAATCGACATTCTTTTGGGGAGTAACCAGTACAGTAACCATACCAGAAAGTACTTAATTTATTAAGCTACTGCTTTTCTTAATCTCAGTGGAGATATTTACTGATAAACAGCTACCTACGCAGCATGTTCATGTCTTTCCTAAATGAGCTTTTATCTCTCTCCCCTCACCACAATTCAGATTCTTCTGAGGAGTTCCCAGTACATTATCCTTTCCCCTGTGTAATTACCTTAACAAGCTCTAGCTGTTTTTATTCTCAGAAGCGATACTCCCTGATATACAGCTGCCTACCCCCTTTGTAAGTGCAGGTCCTAAATGAGCTTTTTTCTCTGTTCCCTCACCACAATCGAGATTCTTTTGGGGAGTAACCAGTACAGTAACCATACCAGAAAGTACTTAAATTATTAAGCTACTGCTTTTCTTAAACTCAGTGGAGATATTTACTGATAAACAGCTACCTACGCAGCATGTTCATGTCTTTCCTAAATGAGCTTTTATCTCTCTCCCCTCACCACAAATCAGATTCTTCTGAGGAGTTCCCAGTACATTATCCTTTCCCCTGTGTAATTACCTTAACAAGCTTCAGCTGTTTTTATTTTCAGAAGGTTTACTCCCTGATATACAGCTGCCTACCCCCTTCGTAAGTGCAGGTCCTAAATTAGCTTTTTTCTCTGTTCCCTCACCAATTTCCAGATTCTTTTGGGAAGTTACCAGTTCAGTAACCATAGCAGGAAGTACTTAATTTATTAAGCTACTGCTTTTCTTAATCTCAGTGGAGATATTTACTGATAAACAGCTACCTACGCAGCATGTTCATGTCGTTCCTAATGAGCTTTTATCTCTCTCCCCTCACCACAAATCAGATTCTTCTGAGGAGTTCCCAGTACATTATCCTTTCCCCTGTGTAATTACCTTAACAAGTTCCGGCTGTTTTTATTCTTAGAAGGTTTACTCCCTGATATACAGCTGCCTACACCCTTCTTAAGTGCAGGTCCTAAATGGGCTTTTTTCTCTGTTCCCTCACCACAATCCAGATTCTTTTGGGGAGTTACCAGTACAGTAACTATAGCAGGAAGTACTTAATTTATTAAGCTACTGCTTTTCTTAATCTCAGTGGAGATATTTACTGATAAACAGCTACCTACGCAGCATGTTCATGTCGTTCCTAAATGAGCTTTTATCTCTCTCCCCTCACCACAAATCAGATTCTTCTGAGGAGTTCCAAGTACATTATCCTTTTCCTCTGTAATTAACTTAACAAGCTCCAGCTGTTTTTATTCTCAGAAGCTTTACTCCCTGATATACAGCTGCCTAGCCCCTTCGTAAGTGCAGGTCATAAATGAGCTTTTTTTCTGTTCCCTCACCAAATTCCAGATTCTTTTGGGGAGTTACCAGTACAGTAACCATACCAGGAAGTACTTAATTTATTAAGCTACTGCTTTTCTTAATCTCAGTGGAGATATTTACTGATAAACAGCTACCTACGCAGCATGTTCATGTCGTTCCTAAATGAGCTTTTATCTCTCTTCCCTCACCACAAATCAGATTCTTCTGAGGAGTTCCCAGTACATCATCCTTTCCCCTGTGTAATTACCTTAACAAGCTCCAGCTGTTTTTATTCTCAGAAGGTTTACTCCCGGATATACAGCTGCCTACCCCCTTCGTAAGTGCAGGTCCTAAATGAGCTTTTTTCTCTGTTCCCTCACCAAAATCCAGATTCTTTTGGGGAGTTACCAGTACAGTAACCATACCAGGAAGTACTTAATTTATTAAGCTACTGCTTTTCTTAAACTCAGTGGAGATATTTACTGATAAACATCTACCTACGCAGCATGTTCATGTCGTTTCTAAGTGAGCTTTTATCTCTCTCCCCTCACCACAAATCAGATTCTTCTGAGGAGTTCCCAGTACATCATCCTTTCCCCTGTGTAATTACCTTAACAAGCTCCAGCTGTTTTTATTCTCAGAAGGTTTACTCCCGGATATACAGCTGCCTACCCCCTTCGTAAGTGCAGGTCCTAAATGAGCTTTTTTCTCTGTTCCCTCACCACAATCCAGATTCTTTTGGGGAGTTACCAGTACAGTAACCATACCAGGAAGTACTTAATTTATTAAGCTACTGCTTTTCTTAATCTCAGTGGAGATATTTATTGATAAACAGCTACCTACGCAGCATGTTCATGTCGTTCCTAAATGAGCTTTTATCTCTCTCCCCTCACCACAAATCAGATCGTTCTGAGGAGTTCCCAGTACTTCATTTTTCCCCTGTGTAATGACCTTGACAAGCTCCAGCTGTTTTTATTCACAGAAGGTTTACTCCCTGATATACAGCTGCCTACCCCCTTCGTAAGTGCAGGTCCTAAATGAGCTTTTTTCTCTGTTACCTCACCACAATCCAGATTCTTTGGGGAGTTACCAGTACAGTAACCATACCAGGAAGTACTTAATTTATTAAGCTACTGCTTTTCTTAATCTCAGTGGAGATATTTACTGATAAACAGCTACCTACGCAGCATGTTCATGTCGTTCCTAAATGAGCTTTTATCTCTCTCCCCTCACCACAAATCAGATTCTTCTGAGGAGTTCCCAGTACATTATCCTTTCCCCTGTGTAATTACCTTAACAAGCTCCAGCTGTTTTTATTCTCAGAAGGTTTACTCCCTGATATACAGCTGCCTACCCCCGTCGTAAGTGCAGGTCCTAAATGAGCTTTTTTCTCTGTTGCCTCACCACAATCCAGATTCTTTTGGGTAGTTACCAGTACAGTAACCATACCAGGAAGTACTTAATTTATTAAATTACTGCTTTGCTTAATCTCAGTGGAGATATTTACTGATAAACAGCTACCTACGCAGCATGTTCATGTCGTTCCTAAATGATCTTTTATCTCTCTCCCCTCACCACAAATCAGATTCTTCTGAGGAGTTCCCAGTACATTATCCTTTCCCCTGTGTAATTACCTTAACAAGCTCCATCTGTTTTTATTCTCAGAAGGTTTTCTCCCTGATATACAGCTGCCTACCTTCTTCGTAAGTGCAGGTCCTAAATGAGCTTTTTTCTCTGTTCCCTCACCACAATCCAGATTCTTTTGGGGAGATACCAGTACTGTAACCATACCAGGAAGTACTTAATTTATTAAGCTACTGCTTTTCTTAATCTCAGTGGAGATATTTACTGATAAACAGCTACCTACGCAGCATGTTCATGTCGTTCCTAAATGAGCTTTTATCTCTCTCCCCTCACCACAAATCAGATTCTTCTGAGGAGTTCCCAGTACATTATCCTTTCCCCTGTGTAATTACCTTAACAAGCTCCAGCTGTTTTTATTCTCAGAAGGTTTACTCCCTGATATACAGCTGCCTACCCCCTTCGTAAGTGTAGGTCCTAAATGAGCTTTTTTCTCTGTGCCCTCACCACAATCCAGATTCTTTTGGGGAGTTACCAGTACAGTAACCATACCAGGAAGTACTTAATTTATTAAGCTACTGCTTTTCTTAATCTCAGTGGAGATATTTACTGATAAACAGCTACGTACGCACCATGTTCATGTCGTTCCTAATGAGCTTTTATCTCTCTCCCCTCACCACAAATCAGATTCTTCTGAGGAGTTCCCAGTACATTATCCTTTCCCCTTGTAATTACCTTAACAAGCTCCAGCTGTTTTTATTCTCAGAAGGGTTAGTCCCTGATATACAGCTGCCTACCACCTTCGTAAGTGCAGGTCCTAAATGAGCTTTTTTCTCTATTCCCTCACCACAATCCAGATTCTTTTGGGGAGTTACCAGTACAGTAACCATACCAGGAAGTACTTAATTTATTAAGTTACTGCTTTATTTAATCTCAGTGGAGATATTTACTGATAAACAGCTACCTACGCTGCATGTTCATGTCGTTCCTAAATGATCTTTTATCTCTCTCCCCTCACCACAAATCAGATTCTTCTGAGGATTTCCCAGTACATTATCCTTTCCCCTGTGTAATTACCTTAACAAGCTCCAGCTGTTTTTATTCTCAGAAGGTTTTCTCCCTGATATACAGCTGCCTACCCCCTTCGTAAGTGCAGGTCCTAAATGAGCTTTTTTCTCTGTTCCCTCACCACAATCCAGATTCTTTTGGGGAGTTACCAGTAGAGTAATCATACCAGGAAGTACTTAATTTATTAAGCTACTGCTTTTCTTAATCTCAGTGGAGATATTTACTGATAAGCAGCTACGTACGCAGCATGTTCATGTCGTTCCTAAATGAGCTTTTATCTCTCTCCCCTCAGCACAAATCAGATTCTTCTGAGGAGTTCCCAGTACATTATCCTTTCCCCTGTGTAATTAACTTAACAAACTCCAGCTGTTTTTATTCTCAGAAGGTTTACTCCCTGATATACAGCTGCCTACCCCCTTCGTAAGTGCAGGTCCTAAATGAGCTTTTATCACTGTTCCCTCACCACAATCCAGATTCTTTTGGGGAGTTACCAGTACAGTAACCATACCAGGAAGTACTTAATTTATTAAGCTACTACTTTTCTTAATCTCAGTGGAGATATTTACTGATAAACAGCTACCTACGCAGCATGTTCATGTCGTTCCTAAATGAGCTTTTATCTCTCTCCCCTCACCACAAATCAGATTCTTCTGAGGAGTTCCCAGTACATTATCCTTTCCTCTGTGTAATTACCTTAACAAGCTCCAGCTGTTTTTATTCTCAGAAGGTTTACTCCCTGATATACAGCTGCCTACCCCTTCGTAAGTGCAGGTCCTAAATGAGCTTTTTTCTCTGTTCCCTCACCACAATCCAGATTCTTTTGGGGAGTTACCCGTACAGGAACCATACCAGGAAGTACTTAATTTATTAAGCTACTGCTTTTCTAAATCTCAGTGGAGGTATTTACTGATAAACAGCTACCTACGCAGCATGTTCATGTCGTTCCTAAATGAGCTTTTATCTCTCTCCCCTCACCACAAATGAGATTCTTCTGAGGAGTTCCCAGTACATTATCCTTTCCCCTGTGTAATTACCTTAACAAGCTCCTGCTGTTTTTATTCTCACAAGGTTTACTCCCTGATATACTGCTGCCTACCTCCTTCGAAAGTGCAGGTCTTAAATGAGCTTTTTTCTCTGTTCCCTCACCACAATCCAGATTCTTTTGGGGAGTTACCAGTACAGTAACCATAACAGGAAGTACTTAATTTATTAAGCTACTGCTTTTCTTAATCTCAGTGGAGATATTTACTGATAAACTGCTAACTACGCAGCATGTTCATGACGTTCCTAAATGACCTTTTTTCTCTCTCCCCTCACCACAAATCAGATTCTTCTGAGGAGTTCCGGGCACATTATCCTTTCCCCTGTGTAATTACCTTAACAAGCTCCAGCTGTTTTTATTCTCAGAAGGTTTACTCCCTGATATACAGCTGCCTACCCCCTTCGTAAGTGCAGGTCCTAAATGAGCTTTTTTCTCTGTTCCCTCACCAAAATCCTGATTTTTTTGGGGAGTTTCGAGTACAGTAACCATACCAGGAAGTACTTAATTTATTAAGCTACCTCTTTTCTTAATCTTAGTGGAGATATTTACTGATATACAGCTACGTACGCAGCATGTTCATGTCGTTCCTAAATGAGCTTTTATCTCTCTCCCCTCACCACAAATCAGATTCTTCTGAGGAGTTCCCAGTACATTATCCTTTCCCCTGTGTAAGTACCTTAACAAGCTCCAGCTGTTTTTATTCTCAGAAGGTTTACTCCCTGATATACTGCTGCCTACCCCGTTCGTAAGTGCAGGTCCTAAATGAGATTTTTTCTCTGTTCCCTCACCACAATCCAGATTCTTTTGTGGAGTTACCAGTACAGTAACCATACCAGGAAGTACTTAATTTATTAAGCTACTGCTTTTCTTAATCTCAGTGGAGATATTTACTGATAAACAGCTACCTACGTAGCATGTTCATGTCGTTCCTAAATGAGCTTTTATCTCTCTCCCCTCACCACAAGTCAGATTCTTCTGAGGAGTTCCCAGTACATTATCCTTTCCCCTGTGTAATTACCTTAACAAGCTCCAGCTGTTTTTATTCTCAGAAGGTTTACTCCCTGATATACTGCTGCCTACCCCGTTCGTAAGTGCAGGTCTTAAATGAGCTTTTTTCTCTGTTCCCTCTGCACAATCCAGATTCTTTTGTGGAGTTACCATTCCAGCAACCATACCAGGAAATACTTAATTTATTAAGCTACGGCTTTTCTTAAACTCAGTGGAGATATTTACTGATAAACAGCTACCTACGCAGCATGTTCATGTCGTTCCTAAATGAGCTTTTATCTCTCTCCCCTCACCACAAATCAGATTCTTCTGAGGAGTTCCCAGTACATTATCCTTTCCCCTGTGTAATTACCTTAACAAGCTCCAGCTGTTTTTATTCTCAGAAGGTTTACTCCCTGATATACAGCTGCCGACCCCCTTCGTAAGTGCAGGTCGTAATGAGCTTTTTTCTCTGTTCCTTCACCACAATCCAGATTCTTTTGGAGAGTTGCCAGTACAGTAACCATACCAGGAAGTACTTAATTTATTAAGCTATTGCTTTTCTTAATCTCAGGGGAGATATTTACTGATAAACAGCTACCTACGCAACATGTTCATGTCGTTCCTAAATGAGCTTTTATCTCTCTCCCCTCACCAAAAATCAGATTCTTCTGAGGAGTTCCAAGTACATTATCCTTTCCCCTGTGTAATTAGCTTAACAAGCTCCAGCTGTTTTTATTCTCAGAAGGTTTACTCCCTGATACACAGCTGCCTACCCCCTTCGTAAGTGCCGGTCCTAAATGAGCTTTTTTCTCTGTTCCCTCTCCACAATCCAGATTCTTTTGGATTGTTACCAGTATAGTAACCATACCAGGAAGTACTTAATTCATTAAGCTACTGCTTTTCTTAATCTCAGTAGAGATATTTACTGATAAACAGCTACGTACGCAGCATGTTCATGTCGTTCCTAAATGAGCTTTTATCTCTCTCCCCTCACCACAAATCAGATTCTTCTGAGGAGTTCCCAGTACATTATCCTTTCCCCTGTGTAATTACCTTAATAAGCTCCAGCTGTTTTTATTCTCAGAAGGTTTACTCCCTGATATACAGCTGCCTACCCCCTTCGTAAGTTCAGGTCCTAAATGAGCTTTTTTCTCTGTTCCCTCACCACAATCCAGATTCTTTTGGGGAGTTACCAGTACAGTAACCATACCAGGAAGTACTTAATTTATTAAGCTACTGCTTTTCTTAATCTCACTGGAGATATTTACTGATAAACAGCTACCTACGCAGCATGTTCATGTCCTTCGTAAATGAGCTTTTATCTCTCTCCCATCACCACAAATCAGATTCTTCTGAGGAGTTCCCAGTACTTTATCCTTTCCCCTGTGAAATTACCTTAACAAGCTCCAGCTGTTTTTATTCTCAGAAGGTTTACTCCCTGATATACAGCTGCCTACCCCCTTCGTAAGTGCAGGTCCTAAATGAGCTTTTTTCTCTGTTCCCTCACCACAATCCAGATTGTTTAGGGGAGTTACCAGTACAGTAACCATACAGGGAGGTACTTAATTTATTAAGCTACTGCTTTTCTTAATCTCAGTGGAGATATTTACTGATAAACAGCTACCTACGCAGCATGTTCATGTCGTTCCTAAATGAGCTTTTATCTCTCTCCCCTCAACACAAATCAGATTCTTCTCAGGAGTTCCCAGTACATTATCCTTTCCCCTGTGTAATTACCTTAACAAGCTCCAGCTGTTTTTATTCTCAGAAGGTTTACTCCCTGATATACAGCTGCCTAACCCCTTCGTACGTGCAGGTCCTAAATGAGCTTTTTTCTCTGTTCCCTCACCACAATCCAGATTCTTTTGGGGAGTTACCAGTACAGTAACCATACCAGGAAGTACTTAATTTATTAAGCTACTGCTTTTCTTAATCTCAGTGGAGATATTTACTGATAATCAGCTACGTATGCAGCATGTTCATGTCGTTCCTAAATGATCTTTTATCTCTCTCCCCTCACCACAAATCAGATTCTTCTGAGGAGTTCCCAGTACATTATCCTTTCCCCTGTGTAATTACCTTAACAAGCTCCAGCTGTTTTTATTCTCAGAAGGTTTTCTCCCTGATATACAGCTGCCTACCCCCTTCGTAAGTGCAGGTCCTAAATGAGCTTTTTTCTCTGTTCTCTCACCACAATCCAGATTCCTTTGGGTGTTACCAGTAGAGTAATCATACCAGGAAGTACTTAATTTATTAAGCTACTGCTTTTCTTAATCTCAGTGGAGATATTTACTGATAAACAGCTACCTACGCAGCATGTTCATGTCGTTCCTAAATGAGCTTTTATCTCTCTCCCCTCAGCACAAATCAGATTCTTCTGAGTTGTTCCCAGTACATTATCCTTTCCCCTGTGTAATTACCTTAACAAACTCCAGCTGTTTTTATTCTCAGAAGGTTTACTCCCTGATATACAGCTGCCTACCCCCTTCGTAAGTGCAGGTCCTAAATGAGCTTTTTTCTCTGTTCCCTCACCACAATCCAGATTCTTTTGGGGAGATACCAGTACTGTAACCATACCAGGAAGTACTTAATTTATTAAGCTACTGCTTTTCTTAATCTCAGTGGAGATATTTACTGATAAACAGCTACCTACGCAGCATGTTCATGTCGTTCCTAAATGAGCTTTTATCTCTCTCCCCTCACCACAAATCAGATTCTTCTGAGGAGTTCCCAGTACATTATCCTTTCCCCTGTGTAATTACCTTAACAAGCTCCAGCTGTTTTTATTCTCAGAAGGTTTACTCCCTGATATACAGCTGCTTACCCCCTTCGTAAGTGTAGGTCCTAAATGAGCTTTTTTCTCTGTTCCCTCACCACAATCCAGATTCTTTTGGGGAGTTACCAGTACAGTAACCATACCAGGAAGTACTTAATTTATTAAGCTACTGCTTTTCTTAATCTCAGTGGAGATATTTACTGATAAACAGCTACGTACGCACCATGTTCATGTCGTTCCTAATGAGCTTTTATCTCTCTCCCCTCACCACAAATCAGATTCTTCTGAGGAGTTCCCAGTACTTTATCCTTTCCCCTGTGTAATTACCTTAACAAGCTCCAGCTGTTTTTATTCTCAGAAGGTTTACTCCCTGATATACAGCTGCCTACCACCTTCGTAAGTGCAGGTCCTAAATGAGCTTTTTTCTCTATTCCCTCACCACAATCCAGATTCTTTTGGGGAGTTACCAGTACAGTAACCATACCAGGAAGTACTTAATTTATTAAGTTACTGCTTTATTTAATCTCAGTGGAGATATTTACTGATAAACAGCTACCTACGCAGCATGTTCATGTCGTTCCTAAATGATCTTTTATCTCTCTCCCCTCACCACAAATCAGATTCTTCTGAGGATTTCCCAGTACATTATCCTTTCCCCTGTGTAATTACCTTAACAAGCTCCAGCTGTTTTCATTCTCAGAAGGTTTTCTCCCTGATATACAGCTGCCTACCCCCTTCGTAAGTGCAGGTCCTAAATGAGCTTTTTTCTCTGTTCCCTCACCACAATCCAGATTCTTTTGGGGAGTTACCAGTAGAGTAATCATACCAGGAAGTACTTAATTTATTAAGCTACTGCTTTTCTTAATCTCAGTGGAGATATTTACTGATAAACAGCTACCTACGCAGCATGTTCATGTCGTTCCTAAATGAGCTTTTATCTCTCTCCCCTCAGCACAAATCAGATTCTTCTGAGGAGTTCCCAGTACATTATCCATTCCCCTGTGTAATTAACTTAACAAACTCCAGCTGTTTTTATTCTCAGAAGGTTTACTCCCTGATATACAGCTGCCTACCCCCTTCGTAAGTGCAGGTCCTAAATGAGCTTTTATCACTGTTCCCTACCACAATCCAGATTCTTTTGGGGAGTTACCAGTACAGTAACCATACCAGGAAGTACTTAATTTATTAAGCTACTACTTTTCTTAATCTCAGTGGAGGTATTTACTGATAAACAGCTACCTACGCAGCATGTTCATGTCGTTCCTAAATGAGCTTTTATCTCTCTCCCCTCACCACAAATCAGATTCTTCTGAGGAGTTCCCAGTACATTATCCTTTCCCCTGTGTAATTACCTTAAAAAGCCCCAGCTGTTTTTATTCTCAGAAGGTTTACTCCCTGATATACTGCTGCCTACCCCCTTCATATGTGCAGGTCCTAAATGAGCATTTTTCTCTGTTCCTTCACCACAATCCAGATTCTTTGGGGGAGTTACCAGTACAGTAACCATACCAGGAAGTACTTAATTTATTAAGCTACTGCTTTTCTTAATCTCAGTGGAGATATTTACTGATAAACAGCTACCTACGAAGCATGTTCATGTCGTTCCTAAATGAGCTTTTATCTCTCTCCCCTCACCACAAATCAGTTTCTTCTGAGGAGTTCCCAGTACATTATCCTTTCCACTTTTTAATTACCTTAACAAGCTCCAGCTGTTTTTATTCTCAGAATGTTTACTCCCTGATATACTGCTGCCTACCCCCTTCGTAAGTGCAGGTTCTAAATGAGCTTTTTTCTCTGTTCCCTCACCACAATCCAGATTCTTTTGGGGAGTTACCAGTACAGTAACCATACCAGGAAGTACTTAATTTATTAAGCTACTGCCTTTCTTAATCTCAGTGGAGATATTTACTGATAAACAGCTCCCTACGCAGCATGTTCATGTCGTTCCTAAATGAGCTTTTATCTCTCTCCCCTCACCACAAATCAGATTCTTCTGAGGAGTTCCCAGTACATTATCCTTTCCACTGTGTAATTACCTTAACAAGCATCAGCTGTTTTTATTATCAGAAGGTTTACTCCCTGATATACTGCTGCCTACCCCCTACATAAGTGCAGGTCTTAAATGAGCTTTTTTCTCTGTTCCCTCACCACAATCCAGATTCTTTTGGGGAGTTACCAGTACAGTAACCATACCAGGAAGTACTTAATTTATTAAGCTACTGCTTTTCTTAATCTCAGTGGAGATATTTACTGATAAACAGCTACCTACGCAACATGTTCATGTCGTACCTAAATGAGCTTTTATTTCTCTCCCCTCACCAAAAATCAGATTCTTCTGAGGAGTTCTCAGTACATTATCCTTTCCCCTGTGTAATTACCTTAACAAGCTCCAGCTGTTTTTATTCTCAGAAGGTTTACTCCCTGATATACAGCTGCCTACCCCCTTCGTAAGTGCAGGTCCTAAATGAACATTTTTCTCTGTTCCCTCACCACAATCCAGATTCTTTTGGGGAGTTACCAGTACAGTAACCATACCAGGAAGTACTTAATTTATTAAGCTACTGCTTTTCTTAATCTCAGTGGAGATATTTACTGATAAACAGCTACCTACGCAGCATGTTCATGTCGTTCCTAAATGAGCTTTTATCTCTCTCCCCTCACCACAAATCGGATTCTTCTGAGGAGTTCCCAGTACATTATCCTTTCCCCTGTGTAATTATTTTAAAAAGATCCAGCTGTTTTTATTCTCAGAAGGTTTACTCCCTGATATACAGCTGCCTACCCCCTGCGTGAGTGCAGGTCCTAAATGAGCTTTTTTCTCTGTTCCCCCACCACAATCCAGATTCTTTTCGGGAGTTACCCGTACAGGAACCATACCAGGAAGTACTTAATTTATTAAGCTACTGCTTTTCTTAATCTCAGTGGAGGTATTTACTGATAAACTGCTACCTACGCAGCATGTTCATGTCGTTCCTAAATGAGCTTTTATCTCTCTCCCCTCACCACAAATGAGATTCTTCTGAGGAGTTCCCAGTACATTATCCTTTCCCCTGTGTAATTACCTTAACAAGCTCCAGCTGTTTTTATTCTCAGAAGGTTTACTCCCTGATATACAGCTGCCTACCCCCTTCGAAAGTGCAGGTCCTAAATGAGCTTTTTTCTCTGTTCCCTCACCACAATCCAGATTCTTTTGGGGAGTTACCAGTACAGTAACCATACCAGGAAGTACTTAATTTATTAAGCTACTGCTTTTCTTAATCTCAGTGGAGATATTTACTGATAAACAGCTACCTACGCAGCATGTTCATGTCATTCCTAAATGACCTTTTATCTCTCTCCCCTCACCACAAATCAGATTCTTCTGAATTGTTCCCAGTACATTATCCTTTCCCCTGTGTAATTACCTTAAGAAGCTCCAGCTGATTTTATTCTCAGAAGGTTTACTCCCTGATATACTCCTACCTAACCCCTTCGTAAGTGTAGGTCCTAAATGAGCTTTTTTCTCTGTTCCCTCACCAAAATACAGATTCTTTTGGGAAGTTACCAGTACAGTAACCATACCAGGAAGTACTTAATTTATTAAGCTACTGCTTTTCTTAATCTCAGTGGAGATATTAACTGATAAACAGCTACGTACGCAGCATGTTCATGTTGTTCCTAAATGAGCTTTTATCTCTCTCCCCTCACCACGAATCAGATTCTTCTTAGGAGTTCCCAGTACATTATCCTTTCCTCTGTGTAATTACCTTAACAAGCTCCAGCTGTTTTTATTCTCAGAAGGTTTACTCCCTGATATACAGCTGCCTACCCCCTTCGTAAGTGCAGGTCCTAAATGAACATTTTTCTCTATTCCCTAACCACAATCCAGATTCTTTTGGGGAGTTAACAGTACAGTAACCATACCAGGAAGTACTTAATTTATTAAGCTACTGCTTTTCTTAATCTCAGTGGAGATATTTACTGATAAACAGCTACCTACGCAGCATGTTCATGTCGTTCCTAAATGAGCTTTTATCTCTCTCCCCTCACCACAAATCGGATTCTTCTGAGGAGTTCCCAGTACATTATCCTTTCCCCTGTGTAAGTACCTTAACAAGCTCCAGCTGTTTTTATTCTCAGAAGGTTTACTCCCTGATATACTGCTGCCTACCCCGTTCGTAAGTGCAGGTCCTAAATGAGATTTTTTCTCTGTTCCCTCACCACAATCCAGATTCTTTTGTGGAGTTACCAGTACAGTAACCATACCAGGAAGTACTTAATTTATTAAGCTACTGCTTTTCTTAATCTCAGTGGAGATATTTACTGATAAACAGCTACCTACGCAGCATGTTCATGTCGTTCCTAAATGAGCTTTTATCTCTCTCCCCTCACCACAAGTCAGATTCTTCTGAGGAGTTCCCAGTACATTATCCTTTCCCCTGTGTAATTACCTTAACAAGCTCCAGCTGTTTTTATTCTCAGAAGGTTTACTCCCTGATATACTGCTGCCTACCCCGTTCGTAAGTGCAGGTCCTAAATGAGCTTTTTTCTCTGTTCCCTCAGCACAATCCAGATTCTTTTGTGGAGTTACCATTCCAGCAACCATACCAGGAAATACTTAATTTATTAAGCTACGGCTTTTCTTAAACTCAGTGGAGATATTTACTGATAAACAGCTACCTACGCAGCATGTTCATGTCGTTCCTAAATGAGCTTTTATCTCTCTCCCCTCACCACAAATCAGATTCTTCTGAGGAGTTCCCAGTACATTATCCTTTCCCCTGTGTAATTACCTTAACAAGCTCCAGCTGTTTTTATTCTCAGAAGGTTTACTCCCTGATATACAGCTGCCGACCCCCTTTGTAAGTGCAGGTCGTAATGAGCTTTTTTCTCTGTTCCTTCACCACAATCCAGATTCTTTTGGGGAGTTGCCAGTACAGTAACCATACCAGGAAGTACTTAATTTATTAAGCTATTGCTTTTCTTAATCTCAGGGGAGATATTTACTGATAAACAGCTACCTACGCAACATGTTCATGTCGTTCCTAAATGAGCTTTTATCTCTCTCCCCTCACCAAAAATCAGATTCTTCTGAGGAGTTCCCAGTACATTATCCTTTCCCCTGTGTAATTAGCTTAACAAGCTCCAGCTGTTTTTATTCTCAGAAGGTTTACTCCCTGATACACAGCTGCCTACCCCCTTCGTAAGTGCCGGTCCTAAATGAGCTTTTTTCTCTGTTCCCTCTCCACAATCCAGATTCTTTTGGATTGTTACCAGTATAGTAACCATACCAGGAAGTACTTAATTCATTAAGCTACTGCTTTTCTTAATCTCAGTAGAGATATTTACTGATAAACAGCTACGTACGCAGCATGTTCATGTCGTTCCTAAATGAGCTTTTATCTCTCTCCCCTCACCACAAATCAGATTCTTCTGAGGAGTTCCCAGTACATTATCCTTTCCCCTGTGTAATTACCTTAATAAGCTCCAGCTGTTTTTATTCTCAGAAGGTTTACTCCCTGATATACAGCTGCCTACCCCCTTCGTAAGTGCAGGTCCTAAATGAGCTTTTTTCTCTGTTCCCTCACCACAATCCAGATTCTTTTGGGGAGTTACCAGTACAGTAACCATACCAGGAAGTACTTAATTTATTAAGCTACTGCTTTTCTTAATCTCACTGGAGATATTTACTGATAAACAGCTACCTACGCAGCATGTTCATGTCCTTCGTAAATGAGCTTTTATCTCTCTCCCATCACCACAAATCAGATTCTTCTGAGGAGTTCCCAGTACTTTATCCTTTCCCCTGTGAAATTACCTTAACAAGCTCCAGCTGTTTTTATTCTCAGAAGGTTTACTCCCTGATATACAGCTGCCTACCCCCTTCGTAAGTGCAGGTCCTAAATGAGCTTTTTTCTCTGTTCACTCACCACAATCCAGATTGTTTAGGGGAGTTACCAGTACAGTAACCATACAGGGAGGTACTTAATTTATTAAGCTACTGCTTTTCTTAATCTCAGTGGAGATATTTACTGATAAACAGCTACCTACGCAGCATGTTCATGTCGTTCCTAAATGAGCTTTTATCTCTCTCCCCTCAACACAAATCAGATTCTTCTCAGGAGTTCCCAGTACATTATCCTTTCCCCTGTGTAATTACCTTAACAAGCTCCAGCTGTTTTTATTCTCAGAAGGTTTACTCCCTGACATACAGCTGCCTAACCCCTTCGTACGTGCAGGTCCTAAATGAGCTTTTTTCTCTGTTCCCTCACCACAATCCAGATTCTTTTGGGGAGTTACCAGTACAGTAACCATACCAGGAAGTACTTAATTTATTAAGCTACTGCTTTTCTTAATCTCAGTGGAGATATTTACTGATAATCAGCTACGTATGCAGCATGTTCATGTCGTTCCTAAATGAGCTTTTATCTCTCTCCCCTCACCACAAATCAGATTCTTCTGAGGAGTTCCCATTACATTATCCTTTCCCCTGTGTAATTACCTTAACAAGCTCCAGCTGTTTTTATTCTCAGAAGGTTTACTCCCTGATATACAGCTGCCTACCCCCTTCGTAAGTGCAGGTCCTAAATGAGCTTTTTTCTCTGTTCCCTCACCACAATCCAGATTCTTTTGGGGAGTTGCCAGTACAGTAACCATACCAGGAAGTACTTAATTAATTACGCTATTGCTTTTCTTAATCTCAGGGGAGATATTTACTGATAAACAGCTACCTACGCAGCATGTTCATGTCGTTCCTAAATGAGCTTTTATCTCTCTCCCCTCACCACAATTCAGATTCTTCTGAGGAGTTCCCAGTACATTATCCTTTTCCCTGTGTAATTAGCTTAACAAGCTCCAGCTGTTTTTATTCTCAGAAGGTTTACTCCCTGATACACAGCTGCCTACCTCCTTCGTAAGTGCCGGTCCTAAATGAGCTTTTTTCTCTGTTCCCTCTCCACAATCCAGATTCTTTTGGGTTGTTACCAGTACAGTAACCATACCAGGAAGTACTTAATTCATTAAGCTACTGCTTTTCTTAATCTCAGTTCAGATATTTACTGATAAACAGCTACGTACGCAGCATGTTCATGTCCTTCGTAAATGAGCTTTTATCTCTCTCCCCTCACCACAAATCAGATTCTTCTGAGGAGTTCCCAGTACTTTATCCTTTCCCCTGTGAAATTACCTTAACAAGCTCCAGCTGTTTTTATTCTGAGAAGGTTTACTCCCGGACATACAGCTGCCTACCCCCTTCGTAAGTGCAGGTCCTAAACGAGCTTTTTTCTCTGTTCCCTCACCACAATACAGATTCTTTTGGGGAGTTACCAGTACAGTAACCATACCAGGAAGTACTTAATTTATTAAGCTACTTCTTTTCTTAATCTCAGTGGAGATATTTACCGATAAACAGCTACCTACGCAGCATGTTCATGTCGTTCTTAAATGAGCTTTTATCTCTCTCCCCTCACCACAAATCAGATTCTTCTGAGGAGTTCCCAGTACATTATCCTTTCCCCTGTGTAATTACCTTAACAAGCTCCAGCTGTTTTTATTCTCAGAAGGTTTACTCCCTGATATACAGCTGCCTACCCCCTTCGTAAGTGCAGGTCCTAAATGAGCTTTTTTCTCTGTTCCCTCACCACAATCCAGATTCTTTTGGGGAGTTACCAGTACAGTAACCATACCAGGAAGTACTTAATTTATTAAGCTACTGCTTTTCTTAATCTCAGTGGAGATATTTACTGATAATCAGCTACGTATGCAGCATGTTCATGTCGTTCCTAAATGAGCTTTTATCTCTCTCCCCTCACCACAAATCAGATTCTTCTGAGGAGTTCCCATTACATCATCCTTTCCCCTGTGTAATTACCTTAACAAGCTCCAGCTGTTTTTATTCTCAGAAGGTTTACTCCCTGATATACAGCTGCCTACCCCCTTCGTAAGTGCAGGTCCTAAATGAGCTTTTTTCTCTGTTCCCTCACCACAATCCAGATTCTTTTGGGGAGTTACCAGTACAGTAACCATACCAGGAAGTACTTAATTTATTAAGCTACTGCTTTTCTTAATCTCACTGGAGATATTTACTGATAAACAGCTACCTACGCAGCATGTTCATGTCCTTCGTAAATGAGCTTTTATCTCTCTCCCCTCACCACAAATCAGATTCTTCTGAGGAGTTCCCAGTACTTTATCCTTTCCCCTGTGAAATTACCATAACAAGCTCCAGCTGTTTTTATTCTGAGAAGGTTTACTCCCGGACATACAGCTGCCTACCCCCATCGTAAGTGCAGGTCCTAAACGAGCTTTTTTCTCTGTTCCCTCACCACAATACAGATTCTATTGGGGAGTTACAAGTACAGTAACCATACCAGGAAGTACTTAATTTATTAAGCTACTGCTTTTCTTAATCTCAATGGAGATATTTACTGATAAACAGCTACCTACGCAGCATGTTCATGTCGATCCTAAATGAGCTTTTATCTCTCTCCCCTCACCACGAATCAGATTCTTCTGAGGAGTTCCCAGTACATTATCCATTCCAATGTGTAATTACCTTAACAAGCTCCAGCTGTTTTTATTCTGAGAAGGTTTACTCCCTGATATACAGCTGCCTACCCCCTTCGTCAGTGCATGTCCTAAATGAGCTTTTTTCTCTGTTCCCTCACCACAATCCTGATTCTTTTGGGGAGTTACCAGTACAGTAACCATACCAGGAAGTACTTAATTTATTAAGCTACTGCTTTTCTTAATCTCAGTGGAGATATTTACTGATAAACAGCTATGTACGCAGCATGTTCACGTCGTTCGTAAATGAGCTTTTATCTCTCTCCCCTCACCACAAATCAGATTCTTCTGAGGAGTTCCCAGTACATTATCCTTTCCCCTGTGTAATTACCTTAACAAGCTCCAGCTGTTTTTATTCTGAGAAGGTTTACTCCCTGATATACAGCTGCCTACCCCCTTCGTAAGTGCAGGTCCTAAATGAGCTTTTTTCTCTGTTCCCTCACCACAATCCAGATTCTTTTGGGGAGTTACCAGTACAGTAACCATACCAGGAAGTACTTAATTTATTAAGCTACTGCTTTTCTTAATCTCAGTGGAGATATTTACTGATAAACAGCTACCTACGCAGCATGTTCATGTAGTTCCTAAATGAGCTTTTATCTCTCACCCCTCACCACAAATCAGATTCTTCTGAGGAGTTCCCAGTACATTATCCTTTCCCCTGGGTAATTACCTTAACAAGCTCCAGCTGTTTTTATTCTCAGAAGGTTTACTCCCTGATATACAGCTGCCTACCCCCTTCGTAAGTGCAGGTCCTAAATGAGCTTTTTTCTCTGTTCCCTCACCACAATCCAGATTCTTTTGGGGAGTTACCAGTACAGTAACCATACCAGGAAGTACTTAATTTATTAAGCTACTGCTTTTCTTAATCTCAGTGGATATATTTACTGATAAACAGCTACCTACGCAGCATGTTCATGTCGTTCCTAAATGAGCTTTTATCTCTCTCCCCTCACCACAAATCAGATTCTTCTGAGGAGTTCCCAGTACATTATCCTTTCCCATGTGTAATTACCTTAACAAGCTCCAGCTGTTTTAATTCTCAGAAGGTTTACTCCCTGATATACAGCTGCCTACCCCCTTCGTAAGTGCAGGTCCTAAATGAGCTTTTTTCTCTGTTCCCTCACCACAATCCTGATTCTTTTGGGGAGTTACCAGTACAGTAACCATACCAGGAAGTACTTAATTTATTAAGCTACTGCTTTTCTTAATCTCAATGGAGATATTTACTGATAAACAGCTACCTACGCAGCATGTTCATTTCGATCCTAAATGAGCTTTTATCTCTCTCCCCTCTCCCACGAATCAGATTCTTCTGAGGAGTTCCCAGTACATTATCCATTCCAATGTGTAATTACCTTAACAAGCTCCAGCTGTTTTTATTCTGAGAAGGTTTACTCCCTGATATACAGCTGCCTACCCCTTCGTCAGTGCATGTCCTAAATGAGCTTTTTTCTCTGTTCCCTCACCACAATCCTGATTCTTTTGGGGAGTTACCAGTACAGTAACCATACCAGGAAGTACTTAATTTATTAAGCTACTGCTTTTCTTAATCTCAGTGGAGATATTTACTGATAAACAGCTATGTACGCAGCATGTTCATGTCGTTCGTAAATGAGCTTTTATCTCTCTCCCCTCACCACAAATCAGATTCTTCTGAGGAGTTCCCAGTACATTATCCTTTCCCCTGTGTAATTACCTTAACAAGCTCCAGCTGTTTTTATTCTGAGAAGGTTTACTCCCTGATATACAGCTGCCTACCCCCTTCGTAAGTGCAGGTCCTAAATGAGCTTTTTTCTCTGTTCCCTCACCACAATCCAGATTCTTTTGGGGAGTTACCAGTAGAGTAACCATACCAGGAAGTACTTCATTTATTAAGCTACTGCTTTTCTTAATCTCAGTAGAGATATTTACTGATAAGCAGCTACGTACGCAGCATGTTCATGTCGTTCCTAAATGAGCTTTTATCTCTCACCCCTCACCACAAATCAGATTCTTCTGAGGAGTTCCCAGTACATTATCCTTTCCCCTGTGTAATTACCTTAACAAGCTCCAGCTGTTTTTATTCTCAGAAGGTTTACTCCCTGATATACAGCTGCCTACCCCTTCGTAAGTGCAGGTCCTAAATGAGCTTTTTTCTGTGTTTCCTCACCACAATCCAGAATCTTTTGGGGAGTTACCAGTAGAGTACCCATTCCAGGAAGTACTTCATTTATTAAGCTACTGCTTTTCTTAATCTCAGTAGAGATATTTACTGATAAGCAGCTACGTACGCAGCATGTTCATGTCGTTCCTAAATGAGGTTTTATCTCTCTCCCCTCACCACAAATCAGAATCTTCTGAGGAGTTCCCAGTACATTTTCCTTTCCCCTGTGTAATTACCTTAACAAGCTCCAGCTGTTTTTATTCTCAGAGGTTTACTCCCTGATATACAGCTGCCTACCCCCTTCGTAAGTGCAGGTCCTAAATGAGCTTTTTTCTCTGTTCCCTCACCACAATCCAGATTCTTTTGGGGAGTTACAAGTACAGTAACCATACGAGGAAGTACTGAATTTATTAAGCTACTGCTTTTCTTAATCTCAGTGGAGATATTAACTGATAAACAGCCTACCTACGCAGCATGTTCATGTCGTTCATAAATGAGCTTTTATCTCTCTCCCCTCACCACAAATCCGATTCTTCTGAGGAGTTCCAGTACATTATCCTTTCACCTGTGTAATTACCTTAACAAGCTCCAGCTGTTTTTATTCTCAGAAGGTGTACTCCCTGATATACTGCTGCCTACCCCTTCGTAAGTGCAGGTCCTAAATGAGCTTTTTTCTGTGTTCCCTCACCA
This sequence comes from Perognathus longimembris pacificus, assembly GCF_023159225.1. Classification (NCBI taxonomy): domain Eukaryota; kingdom Metazoa; phylum Chordata; class Mammalia; order Rodentia; family Heteromyidae; genus Perognathus; species Perognathus longimembris. The sequence goes on from NW_025957838.1 coordinate 39,798, forward strand.
CAATCCAGAATCTTTTGGGGAGTTACCAGTAGAGTAACCATACCAGGAACTACTTCATTTATTAAGCTACTGCTTTTCTTAATCTCAGTAGAGATATTTAATGATAAGCAGCTACGTACGCAGCATGTTCATGTCGTTCCTAAATGAGCTTTTATCTCTCACCCCTCACCACAAATCAGATTCTTCTGAGGGAGTTCCCAGTACATTATCCTTTCCCCTGGGTAATTACCTTAACAAGCTCCAGCTGTTTTTATTCTCAGAAGGTGTTTACTCCTGATATACAGCTGCCAACCCCCTTCGTAAGTGCAGGTCCTAAATGAGCTTTTTCTCTGTTCCCTCACCACAATCCAGATTCTTTTGGGGAGTTACCAGTACAGTAACCATACCAGGAAGTACTTAATTTATTAAGCTACTGCTTTTCTTAATCTCAGTGGATATATTTACTGATAAACAGCTACCTACGCAGCAGTTCATGTCGTTCCTAAATGAGCTTTTATCTCTCTCCCTCACCACAAATCAGATTCTTCTGAGGAGTTCCCAGTACATTATCCTTTCCCCTGTGTAATTACCTTAACAAGCTCCAGCTGTTTTTATTCTGAGAATGTTTACTCCCTGATATACAGCTGCCTACCCCCTTCGTAAGTGCATGTC
>NW_025957839.1:0-87122 GCF_023159225.1 Perognathus longimembris pacificus
TCAAGCTGCGCTGCTTGTCTTTGCTCCTGTGTGCTCGCGCACTCTCGCCTTTTCCACTTATTGTTATTTTTGATTTATTTTTGATTTATTTTGTCAATATAAAAAAATACTCATCGTGCTGTGCAGTTTGTGTTTGCTTGAGTGCATTCGCGCGCTCTCGCTTTCTGCACTTTACAATTTTTTTGTTATTATTTATCTATTCCTGAGAGTTTATCTTATTTTTTATTTGTTTATTTAAATGAAGTCGACCAGTTGCCTGCCCTTCCTTCCATTATCCGTCACCGAGACAAACTGAACAAAGTTCTGAGGTCGACCTTGTAAAGATAAGGATTCAGGTCTGTCTGCTGTTTACCTTTGCTCCTGCGCGCACTGCCCTTCTCTCCACATTTATGTGTTTGTTTGTTTGTCTATCTAATCTTTTGGGTTTTATTTCTAATGAGGTCGACCAGTTGTCTATTTATTATTTTTTTACTACGCATCAAGCTGCGCTGCTTGTCTTTTCTCCTGTGTGCTCGCGCACTCTCGCCTTTTCCACTTATTTTTATTTTTGATTTATTTTTGATTTATTTTGTCAATTTAAAAAAAATACGCATCGTGCTGTGCTGTTTGTGTTTGCTTGAGTGCATTCGCGCGCTCTCGCTTTCTCCACTTTACAATTTTTTTGTTATTATTTATCTATTCCTGAGAGTTTATCTTATTTTTTATTTGTTTATTTAAATGAAGTCGACCAGTTGCCTGCCCTTCCTTCCATTATCCGTCACCGAGACAAACTGAACGAAGTTCTGAGGTCGACCTTGTAAAGATAAGGATTCAGGTCTGTCTGCTGTTTACCTTTGCTCCTGCGCGCACTGCCCTTCTCTCCACATTTATGTGTTTGTTTGTTTGTCTATCTAATCTTTTGGGTTTTTATTTCTAATGAGGTCGACCAGTTGTCTATTTATTATTTTTTTTACTACGCATCAAGCTGCGCTGCTTGTCTTTGCTCCTGTGTGCTCGCGCACTCTCGCCTTTTCCACTTATTTTTATTTTTGATTTATTTTTGATTTATTTTGTCAATATAAAAAAAAATACGCATCGTGCTGTGCTGTTTGTGTTTGCTTGAGTGCATTCGCGCGCTCTCGCTTTCTCCACTTTACAATTTTTTTGTTATTATTTATCTATTCCTGAGAGTTTATCTTATTTTTTATTTGTTTATTTAAATGAAGTCGACCAGTTGCCTGCCCTTCCTTCCATTATCCGTCACCGAGACAAACTGAACAAAGTTCTGAGGTAGACCTTGTAAAGATAAGGATTCAGGTCTGTCTGCTGTTTACCTTTGCTCCTGCGCCCACTGCCCATCTCTCCACATTTATGTGTTGTTTGTTTGTCTCTCTAATCTTTTGGGTTTTTATTTCTAATGAGGTCGACCAGTTGTCTATTTATTATTTTTTTTACTACGCATCAAGCAGCGCTGCTTGTCTTTGCTCCTGTGTGCTCGCGCACTCTCGCCTTTTCCACTTATTTTTATTTTTGATTTATTTTTGATTTATTTTGTCAATTTAAAAAAAATACGCATCGTGCTGTGCTGTTTGTGTTTGCTTGAGTGCATTCGCGCGCTCTCGCTTTCTCCACTTTACAATTTTTTTGTTATTATTTATCTATTCCTGAGAGTTTATCTTATTTTTTATTTGTTTATTTAAATGAAGTCGACCAGTTGCCTGCCCTTCCTTCCATTATCCGTCACCGAGACAAACTGAACAAAGTTCTGAGGTCGACCTTGTAAAGATAAGGATTCAGGTCTGTCTGCTGTTTACCTTTGCTCCTGCGCGCACTGCCTTCTCTCCACATTTATGTGTTTGTTTGTTTGTCTATCTAATCTTTTGGGTTTTTATTTCTAATGAGGTCGACCAGCTGTCTATTTATTATTTTTTTTACTACGCATCAAGCTGCGCTGCTTGTCTTTGCTCCTGTGTGCTCGCGCACTCTCGCCTTTTCCACTTATTGTTATTTTTGATTTATTTTTGATTTATTTTGTCAATATAAAAAAAATACGCATCGTGCTGTGCTGTTTGTGTTTGCTTGAGTGCATTCGCGCGCTCTCGCTTTCTCCAGTTTACAATTTTTTGTTATTATTTATCTATTCCTGAGAGTTTATCTTATTTTTTATTTGTTTATTTAAATGAAGTCGACCAGTTGCCTGCCCTTCCTTCCATTATCCGTCACCGAGAAAAACTGAACAAAGTTCTGAGGTCGACCTTGTAAAGATAAGTATTCAGGTCTGTCTGCTGTTTACATTTGCTCCTGCGCGCACTGCCCATCTCTGCACATTTATGTGTTTGTTTGTTTGTCTACCTAATCTTTTGGGTTTTTATTTCTAATGAGGTCGACCAGTTGTCTATTTATTATTTTTTTTACTACGCATCAAGCTGCGCTGCTTGTCTTTGCTCCTGTGTGCTCGCGCACTCTCGCCTTTTCCACTTATTTTTATTTTTGATTTATTTTTGATTTATTTTGTCAATTTAAAAAAAAATACGCATCGTGCTGTGCTGTTTGTGTTTGCTTGAGTGCATTCGCGCGCTCTCGCTTTCTCCACTTTACAATTTTTTTGTTATTATTTATCTATTCCTGAGAGTTTATCTTATTTTTATTTGTTTATTTAATTGAAGTCGACCAGTTGCCTGCCCTTCCTTCCATTATCCGTCACCGAGACAAACTGAACAAAGTTCTGAGGTCGACCTTGTAAAGATAAGGATTCAGGTCTGTCTGCTGTTTACCTTTGCTCCTGCCCGCACTGCCCTTCTCTCCACATTTATGTGTTTGTTTGTTTGTCTATCTAATCTTTTGGTTTTTTATTTCTAATGAGGTCGACCAGTTGTCTATTTATTATTTTCTTTACTACGCATCAAGCTGCGCTGCTTGTCTTTGCTCCTGTGGGCTCGCGCACTCTCGCCTTTTCCACTTATTTTTATTTTTGATTTATTTTTTATTTATTTTGTCAATTTAAAAAAAATACGCATCGTGCTGTGCTGTTTGTGTTTGCTTGAGTGCATTCGCGCGCTCTCGCTTTCTCCACTTTACAATTTTTTTGTTATTATTTATCTATTCCTGAGAGTTTATCTTATTTTTTATTTGTTTATTTAAATGAAGTCGACCAGTTTCCTCCCTTCCTTCCATTATCCGTCACCGAGACAAACTGAACAAAGTTCTGAGGTCGACCTTGTAAAGATAAGGATTCAGGTCTGTCTAATGTTTACCTTTGCTCCTGCGCGCACTGCCCTTCTCTCCACATTTATGTGATTGTTTGTTTGTCTATCTAATCTTTTGGGTTTTTATTTCTAATGAGGTCGACCAGTTGTCTATTTATTATTTTTTTTACTACGCATCAAGCTGCGCTGCTTGTCTTTGCTCCTGTGTGCTCGCGCACTCTCGCCTTTTCCACTTACTTTTATTTTTGATTTATTTTGTCAATTTTAAAAAAAAAATACGCATCGTGCTGTGCTGTTTGTGTTTGCTTGAGTGCATTCCCGCGCTCTCGCTTTCTCCACTTTACAATTTTTTGTTATTATTTATCTATTCCTGAGAGTTTATCTTATTTTTTATTTGTTTATTTAAATGAAGTCGACCAGTTGCCTGCCCTTCCTTCCATTATCCGTCACCGAGACAAACTGAACAAAGTTCTGAGGTCGACCTTGTAAAGATAAGGATTCAGGTCTGTCTGCTGTTTACCTTTGCTCCTGCGCGCACTGCCCTTCTCTCCACATTTATGTGTTTGTTTGTTTGTCTATCTAATCTTTTGGGTTTTTATTTCTAATGAGGTCGACCAGTTGTCTATTTATTATTTTTTTTTACTACGCATCAAGCTGCGCTGCTTGTCTTTGCTCCTGTGTGCTCGCGCACTCTCGCCTTTTCCACTTATTTTCATTTTTGATTTAATTTTGATTTATTTTGTCAATTTAAAAAAAAATACGCATCGTGCTGTGCTGTTTGTGTTTGCTTGAGTGCATTCGCGCGCTCTCGCTTTCTCCACTTTACAATTTTTTTGTTATTATTTATCTATTCCTGAGAGTTTATCTTATTTTTTATTTGTTTATTTAAATGAAGTCGACCAGTTGCCTGCCCTTCCTTCCATTATCCATCACCGAGACAAACTGAACAAAGTTCTGAGGTCGACCTTGTAAAGATAAGGATTCAGGTCTGTCTGCTGTTTACCTTTGCTCCTGCGCGCACTGCCCTTCTCTCCACATTTATGTGTTTGTTTGTTTGTCTATCTAATCTTTTGGGTTTTTATTTCTAATGAGGTCGACCAGTTGTCTATTTATTATTTTTTTTACTACGCATGAAGCTGCGCTGTTTGTCTTTGCTCCTGTGTGCTCGCGCACTCTCGCCTTTTCCACTTATTTTTATTTTTGATTTAATTTTGATTTATTTTGTCAATTTAAAAAAAATACGCATCGTGCTGTGCTGTTTGTGTTTGCTTGAGTGCATTCGCGCGCTCTCGCTTTCTCCACTTTACAATTTTTTTGTTATTATTTATCTATTCCTGAGAGTTTATCTTATTTTTTATTTGTTTATTTAAATGAAGTCGACCAGTTGCCTGCCCTTCCTTCCATTATCCGTCACCGAGACAAACTGAACAAAGTTCTGAGGTCGACCTTGTAAAGATAAGGATTCAGGTCTGTCTGCTGTTTACCTTTGCTCCTGCGCGCACTGCCCTTCTCTCCACATTTATGTGTTTGTTTGTTTGTCTATCTAATCTTTTGGGTTTTTATTTGTAATGAGGTCGACCAGTTGTCTATTTATTATTTTTTTTACTACGCATCAAGCTGCGCTGCTTGTCTTTGCTCCTGTGTGCTCGCGCACTCTCGCCTTTTCCACTTATTTTTATTTTTGATTTATTTTTGATTTATTTTGTCAATTTTAAAAAAAATACGCATCGTGCTGTGCTGTTTGTGTTTGCTTGAGTGCATTCGCGCGCTCTCGCTTTCTCCACTTTACAATTTTTTTGTTATTATTTATCTATTCCTGAGAGTTTATCTTATTTTTTATTTGTTTATTTAAATGAAGTCGACCAGTTGCCTGCCCTTCCTTCCATTATCCGTCACCGAGACAAACTGAACAAAGTTCTGAGGTCGACCTTGTAAAGATCAGGATTCAGGTCTGTCTGCTGTTTACCTTTGCTCCTGCGCGCACTGAACTTCTCTCCACATTTATGTGTTTGTTTGTTTGTCTATCTAATCTTTTGGGTTTTTATTTCTAATGAGGTCGACCAGTTGTCTATTTATTATTTTTTTTACTACGTATCAAGCTGCGCTGCTTGTCTTTGCTCCTGTGTGCTCGTGCACTCTCGCCTTTTCCACTTATTTTTATTTTTGATTTATTTTTGATTCATTTTGTCAATTTTAAAAAAAAATACGCATCGTGCTGTGCTGTTTGTGTTTGCTTGAGTGCATTCGCGCGCTCTCGCTTTCTCCACTTTACAATTTTTTTTGTTATTATTTATCTATTCCTGAGAGTTTATCTTATTTTTTTTTTGTTTATTTAAATGAAGTCGACCAGTTGCCTGCCCTTCCTTCCATTATCCGTCACCGAGACAAACTGAACAAAGTTCTGAGGTCGACCTTGTAAAGATAAGGATTCAGGTCTGTCTGCTGTTTACATTTGCTCCTGCGCGCACTGCCCTTCTCTCCACATTTATGTGTTTGTTTGTTTGTCTATCTAATCTTTTGGGTTTTTATTTCTAATGAGGTCGACCAGTTGTCTATTTATTATTTTTTTTTACTACGCATCAAGCTGCGCTGCTTGTCTTTGCTCCTGTGTGCTCGCGCACTCTCGCCTTTTCCACTGATTTTTATTTTTGATTTATTTTTGTCAATTTTTAAAAAAAATACGCATCGTGCTGTGCTGTTTGTGTTTGCTTGAGTGCATTCGCGCGCTCTCGCTTTCTCCACTTTACAATTTTTTTGTTATTATTTATCTATTCCTGAGAGTTTATCTTATTTTTTATTTGTTTATTTAAATGAAGTCGACCAGTTGCCTGCCCTTCCTTCCATTATCCGTCACTGAGACAAACTGTACAAAGTTCTGAGGTCGACCTTGTAAAGATAAGGATTAAGGTCTGTCTGCTGTTTACCTTTGCTCCTGCGCGCACTGCCCTTCTCTCCACATTTATGTGTTTGTTGTTTGTCTATCTAATCCCTTGGGTTTTTATTTCTAATGAGGTCGACCAGTTGTCTATTTATTATTTTTTTTACTACGCATCAAGCTGCGCTGCTTGTCTTTGCTCCTGTGTGCTCGCGCACTCTCGCCTTTTCCACTTATTTTTATTTTTGATTTATTTTTGATTTATTTTGTCAATTAAAAAAAAATTACGCTTCGTGCTGTGCTGTTTGTGTTTGCTTGAGTGCATTCGCGCGCTCTCGCTTTCTCCACTTTACAATTTTTTTGTTATTATTTATCTATTCCTGAGAGTTTATCTTATTTTTTATTTGTTTATTTAAATGAAGTCGACCAGTTGCCTGCCCTTCCTTCCATTATCCGTCACCGAGACAAACTGAACAAAGTTCTGAGGTCGACCTTGTAAAGATAAGGATTCAGGTCTGTCTGCTGTTTACCTTTGCTCCTGCGCGCACTGCCCTTCTCTCCACATTTATGTGTTTGTTTGTTTGTCTATCTAATCTTTTGGGTTTTTATTTCTAATGAGGTCGACCAGTTGTCTATTTATTATTTTTTTTACTACGTATCAAGCTGCGCTGCTTGTCTTTGCTCCTGTGTGCTCGTGCACTCTCGCCTTTTCCACTTATTTTTATTTTTGATTTATTTTTGATTCATTTTGTCAATTTTAAAAAAAAATACGCATCGTGCTGTGCTGTTTGTGTTTGCTTGAGTGCATTCGTGCGCTCTCGCTTTCTCCACTTTACAATTTTTTTTGTTATTATTTATCTATTCCTGAGAGTTTATCTTATTTTTTTTTGTTTATTTAAATGAAGTCGACCATTTGCCTGCCCTTCCTTCCATTATCCGTCACCGAGACAAACTGAACAAAGTTCTGAGGTCGTCCTTGTAAAGATAAGTATTCAGGTCTGTCTGCTGTTTAACTTTGCTCCTGCGCACACTGCCCTTCTCTCCACATTTATGTGTTTGTTTGTTTGTCTATCTAATCTTTTGGGTTTTTATTTCTAATGAGGTCGACCAGTTGTCTATTTATTATTTTTTTTACTACGCATCAAGCTGCGCTGCTTGTTTTGCTCCTGTGTGCTCGCGCACTCTCGCCTTTTCCACTTATTTTTATTTTTGATTTATTTTGTCAATTTAAAAAAAAATACGCATCGTGCTGTGCTGTTTGTGTTTGCTTGAGTGCATTCGCGCGCTCTCGCTTTCTCCACTTTACAATTTTTTTCTTATTATTAATCTATTCCTGAGAGTTTATCTTATTTTTTATTTGTTTATTTAAATGAAGTCGACCAGTTGCCTGCCCTTCCTTCCATTATCCGTCACCGAGACAAACTGAACAAAGTTCTGAGGTCGACCTTGTAAAGATAAGTATTCAGGTCTGTCTGCTGTTTACATTTGCTCCTGCGCGCACTGTCCTTCTCTCCACATTTATGTGTTTGTTGTTTGTCTATCTAATCTCTTGGGTTTTTATTTCTAATGAGGTCGACCAGTTGTCTATTTATTATTTTTTTTTACTACGCATCAAGCTGCGCTGCTTGTCTTTGCTCCTGTGTGCTCGCGCACTCTCGCCTTTTCCACTTATTTTTATTTTTGATTTATTTTTTATTTATTTTGTCAATTTAAAAAAAAAATACGCATCGTGCTGTGCTGTTTGTGTTTGCTTGAGTGCATTCGTGCGCTCTCGCTTTCTCCACTTTACAATTTTTTTGTTATTATTTATCTATTCCTGAGAGTTTATCTTATTTTTTATTTGTTTATTTAAATGAAGTCGACCAGTTGCCTGCCCTTCCTTCCATTATCCGTCACTGAGACAAACTGTACAAAGTACTGAGGTCGACCTTGTAAAGATAAGGATTAAGGTCTGTCTGCTGTTTACCTTTGCTCCTGCGCGCACTGCCCTTCTCTCCACATTTATGTGTTTGTTGTTTGTCTATCTAATCTCTTGGGTTTTTATTTCTAATGAGGTCGACCAGTTGTCTATTTATTATTTTTTTTACTACGCATCAAGCTGCGCTGCTTGTCTTTGCTCCTGTGTGCTCGCGCACTCTCGCCTTTTCCACTTATTTTTATTTTTGATTTATTTTGTCAATTTAAAAAAAAATACGCATCGTGCTGTGCTGTTTGTGTTTGCTTGAGTGCATTCGCGCGCTCTCGCTTTCTCCACTTTACAATTTTTTTCTTATTATTTATCTATTCCTGAGAGTTTATCTTATTTTTTATTTGTTTATTTAAATGAAGTCGACCAGTTGCCTGCCCTTCCTTCCATTATCCGTCACCGAGACAAACTGAACAAAATTCTGAGGTCGACCTTGTAAATATAAGGATTCAGGTCTGTCTGCTGTTTACCTTTGCTCCTGCGCGCACTGCCCTTCTCTCCATATTTATGTGTTTGTTTGTTTGTCTATCTAATCTTTTGGGTTTTTATTTCTAATGAGGTCGACACGTTGTCTATTTATTATTTTTTTTACTACGCATCAAGCTGCGCTGCTTGTCTTTGCTCCTGTGTGCTCGCGCACTCTCGCCTTTTCCACTTATTTTTATTTTTGATTTATTTTTGATTTATTTTGTCAATTTTTAAAAAAAATACGCATCGTGCTGTGCTGTTTGTGTTTGCTTGAGTGCATTCGCGCTCTCTCGCTTTCTCCACTTTACAATTTTTTTGTTATTATTTATCTATTCCTGAGAGTTTATCGTATTTTTTATTTGTTTATTTAAATGAAGTCGACCAGTTGCCTGCCCTTCCTTCCATAATCCGTCACCGAGACAAACTGAACAAAGTTCTGAGGTCGTCCTTGTAAAGATAAGGATTCAGGTCTGTCTGCTGTTTACCTTTGCTCCTGCACGCACTGCCCTTCTCTCCACAATTATGTGTTTGTTTGTTTGTCTATCTAATCTTTTGGGTTTTTATTTCTAATGAGGTCGACCAGTTGTCTATTTATTATTTTTTTTACTACGCATCAAGCTGCGCTGCTTGTCTTTGCTCGTGTGTGCTCGCGCACTCTCGCCTTTTCCACTTATTTTTATTTTTGATTTATTTTTGATTTATTTTGTCAATTTAAAAAAATACGCATCGTGCTGTGCTGTTTGTGTTTGCTTGAGTGCATTCGCGCGTTCTCGCTTTCTCCACTTTACAATTTTTTTGTTATTATTTATCTATTCCTGAGAGTTTATCTTATTTTTTGTTTATTTAAATGAAGTCGACCAGTTGCCTGCCCTTCCTTCCATTATGGGTCACCGAGACAAACTGAACAAAGTTCTGAGGTCGACCTTGTAAAGATAAGGATTCAGGTCTGTCTGCTGTTTACCTTTGCTTCTGCGCGCACTGCCCTTCTCTCCACATTTATGTGTTTGTTTGTTTGTCTATCTAATCTTTTGGGTTTTTATTTCTAATGAGGTCGACCAGTTGTCTATTTATTATTTTTTTTACTACGCATCAAGCTGCGCTGCTTGTCTTTGCTCCTGTGTGCTCGCGCACTCTCGCCTTTTCCACTTATTTTTATTTTTGATTTATTTTTCATTTATTTTGTCAATTTTAAAAAAAAATACGCATCGTGCTGTCCTGTTTGTGTTTGCTGGAGTGCATTCGCGCGCTCTCGCTATCTCCACTTTACAATTTTTTGTTATTATTTATCTATTCCTGAGAGTTTATCTTATTTTTTATTTGTTTATTTAAATGAAGTCGACCAGTTGCCTGCCCTTCCTTCCATTATCCGTCACCGAGACAAACTGAACAAAGTTCTGAGGTCGACCTTGTAAAGATAAGGATTCAGGTCTGTCTGCTGTTTACCTTTGCTCCTGCGCGCACTGCCCTTCTCTCCACATTTATGTGTTTGTTTGTCTATCTAATCTTTTGGGTTTTTATTTCTAATGAGGTCGACCAGTTGTCTATTTATTATTTTTTTTACTACGCATCAAGCTGCGCTGCTTGTCTTTGCTCCTGTGTGCTCGCGCACTCTCGCCTTTTCCACTTATTTTTATTTTTGATTTATTTTTGATTTATTTTGTCAATTTAAAAAAAAATACGCATCTTGCTGTGCTGTAGGTGTTTGCTTGAGTGCATTCGCGCGCTCTCGCTTTCTCCACTTTACAATTTTTTTGTTATGATTTATCTATTCCTGAGAGTTTATCTTATTTTTTTTTGTTTATTTAAATGAAGTCGACCAGTTGCCTGCCCTTCCTTCCATTATCCGTCACCGAGACAAACTGAACAAAGTTCTGAGGTCGACCTTGTAAAGATAAGGATTCAGGTCTGTCTGCTGTTTACCTTTGCTCCTGCGCGCACTGCCCTTCTCTCCACATTTATGTGTTTGTTTGTTTGTCTATCTAATATTTTGGGTTTTATTTCTAATGAGGTCGACCAGTTGTCTATTTATTATTTTTTTTACTACGCATCAAGCTGCGCTGCTTGTCTTTGCTCCTGTGTGCTCGCGCACTCTCGCCTTTTCCACTTATTTTTATTTTTGATTTATTTTTGATTTATTTTTGTCAATTTTACAAAAAAATACGCATCGTGCTGTGCTGTTTGTGTTTGCTTGAGTGTATTCGCGCGCTCTCGCTTTCTCCACTTTACAATTTTTTTGTTAGTATTTATCTATTCCTGAGAGTTTATCTTATTTTTTATTTGTTTATTTCAATGAAGTCGACCAGTTGCCTGCCCTTCCTTCCATTATCCGTCACCGAGACAAACTGAACAAAGTTCTGAGGTCGACCTTGTAAAGATAGGGATTCAGGTCTGTCTGCTGTTTACCTTTGCTCCTGCGCGCACTGCCCTTCTCTCCACATTTATGTGTTTGTTTGTTTGTCTATCTAATCTTTTGGGTTTTTATTTCTAATGAGGTCGACCAGTTGTCTATTTATTAATTTTTTTACTACGCATCAAGCTGCGCTGCTTGTCTTTGCTCCTGTGTGCTCGCGCACTCTCGCCTTTTCCACTTATTGTTATTTTTGATTTATTTTGTCAATATAAAAAAAATACGCATCGTGCTGTGCTGTTCGTGTTTGCTTGAGTGCATTCGCGCTCTCTCGCTTTCTCCACTTTACAAATTTTTTGTTATTATTTATCTATTCCTGAGAGTTTATCTTATTTTTTATTTGTTTATTTAAATGAAGTCGACTAGTTGCCTGCCCTTCCTTCCATTATCCGTCACCGAGACAAACTGAACAAAGTTCTGAGGTCGACCTTGTAAAGATAAGGATTCAGGTCTAGCTGCTGTTTACCTTTGCTCCTGCGCGCACTGCCCTTCTCTCCACATTTATGTGTTTGTTTGTTTGTCTATCTAATCTTTTGGGTTTTTATTTCTAATGAGGTCGACCAGTTGTCTATTTATTATTTTTTTTACTACGCATCAAGCTGCGCTGCTTGTCTTTGCTCCTGTGTGCTCGCGCACTCTCGCCTTTTCCACTTATTTTTATTTTTGATTTATTTTTGATTTATTTTGTCAATTTAAAAAAAAATACGCATCGTGTTGTGCTGTTTGTGTTTGCTTGAGTGTATTCGCGCGCTCTCGCTTTCTCCACTTTACAATTTTTTTGTTAGTATTTATCTATTCCTGAGAGTTTATCTTATTTTTTATTTGTTTATTTAAATGAAGTCGACCAGTTGCCTGCCCGTCCTTCCATTATCCGTCACCGAGACAAACTGAACAAAGTTCTGAGGTCGACCTTGTAAAGATAAGGATTCAGGTCTGTCTGCTGTTTACCTTTGCTCCTGCGCGCACTGCCCTTCTCTCCACATTTATGTGTTTGTTTGTTTGTCTATCTAATCTTTTGGGTTTTTATTTCTAATGAGGTCGACCAGTTGTCTATTTATTATTTTTTTTTACTACGCATGAAGCTGCGCTGCTTGTCTTTGCTCCTGTGTGCTCGCGCACTCTCGCCTTTTCCACTTATTTTTATTTTTGATTTATTTTTGATTTATTTTGTCAATTTAAAAAAAAATACGCATCGTGCTGTGCTGTTTGTGTTTGCTTGAGTGCATTCGCGCGCTCTCGCTTTGTGCACTTTACAATTTTTTTGTTATTATTTATCTATTCCTTCGAGTTTATCTTATTTTTTATTTGTTTATTTAAATGAAGTCGACAAGTTGCCTGCCCTTCCTTCCATTATCCGTCACCGAGACAAACTGAACAAAGTTCTGAGGTCGACCTTGTAAAGATAAGGATTCAGGTCTGTCTGCTGTTTACCATTTTCTCCTGCGCGCACTGCCCTTCTCTCCACATTTATATTTTTGTTTGTTTGTCTATCTAATCTTTTGGGTTTTTATTTCTAATGAGGTCGACCAGTTGTCTATTTATTATTTTTTTTACTACGCATCAAGCTGCGCTGCTTGTCTTTGCTCCTGTGTGCTCGCGCACTCTCGCCTTTTCCACTAATTTTTATTTTTGATTTATTTTTGATTTATTTTGTCAATTTAAAAAAAAATACGCATCGTGCTGTGCTGTTTGTGATTGCTTGAGTGCATTCGCGCGCTCTCGCTTTCTCCACTTTATAATTTTTTTGTTAATATTTATCTATTCCTGAGAATTTATGTTATTTTTTATTTGTTTATTTAAAGAAGTCGACCAGTTGCCTGCCCTTCCTTCCATTATCCGTCACCGAGACAAACTGAACAAAGTTCTGAGGTCGACCTTCTAAAGATAAGGATTCAGGTCTGTCTGATGTTTACCTTTGCTCCTGCGTGCACTGCACTTCTCTCCACATTTATGTGTTTGTTTGTTTGTCTATCTAATCTTTTGGGTTTTTATTTCTAATGAGGTCGACCAGTTGTCTGTTTATTATTTTTTTTACTACGCATCAAGCTGCGCTGCTTGTCTTTGCTCCTGTGTGCTCGCGCACTCTCGCCTTTTCCACTTATTTTTATTTTTGATTTATTTTGTCAATTTAAAAAAAAAATACGCATCGTGCTGTGCTGTTTGTGTTTGCTTGAGTGCATTCCCGCGCTCTCGCTTTCTCCACTTTACAATTTTTTGTTATTATTTCTCTATTCCTGAGATTTTATCTTATTTTTTATTTCTTTATTTAAATGAAGTCGACCAGTTGCCTGCCCTTCCTTCCATTATCCGTCACCGAGACAAACTGAACAAAGTTCTGAGGTCGACCTTGTAAAGATAAGGATTCAGGTCTGTCTGCTGTTTACCTTTGCTCCTGCGCGCACTGCCCTTCTCTCCACATTTATGTGTTTGTTTGTTTGTCTGTCTAATCTTTTGGGTTTTTATTTCTAATGAGGTCGACCAGTTGTCTATTTATTATTTTTTTTACTACGCATCAAGCTGCGCTGCTTGTCTTTGCTCCTGTGTGCTCGCGCACTCTCGCCTTTTCCACTTATTTTTATTTTTGATTTATTTTGTCAATTTTAAAAAAAAATACGCATCGTGCTGTGCTGTTTGTGTTTGCTTGAGTGCATTCGCGCGCTCTCGCTTTCTCCACTTTACAATTTTTTTCTTATTATTTATCTATTCCTGAGAGTTTATCTTATTTTTTATTTGTTTATTTAAATGAAGTCGACCAGTTGCCTGCCCTTCCTTCCATTATCCGTCACCGAGACAAACTGAACAAAATTCTGAGGTCGACCTTGTAAATATAAGGATTCAGGTCTGTCTGCTGTTTACCTTTGCTCCTGCACGCACTGCCCTTCTCTCCACAATTATGTGTTTGTTTGTTTGTCTATCTAATCTTTTGGGTTTTTATTTCTAATGAGGTCGACCAGTTGTCTATTTATTATTTTTTTTACTACGCATCAAGCTGCGCTGCTTGTCTTTGCTCCTGTGTGCTCGCGCACTCTCGCCTTTTCCACTTATTTTTATTTTTGATTTATTTTTTATTTATTTTGTCAATTTAAAAAAATACGCATCGTGCTGTGCTGTTTGTGTTTGCTTGAGTGCATTCGCGCGTTCTCGCTTTCTCCACTTTACAATTTTTTTGTTATCATTTATCTATTCCTGAGAGTTTATCTTATTTTTTGTTTATTTAAATGAAGTCGACCAGTTGCCTGCCCTTCCTTCCATTATCCGTCACCGAGACAAACTGAACAAAGTTCTGAGGTCGACCTTGTAAAGATAGGGATTCAGGTCTGTCTGCTGTTTACCTTTGCTCCTGCGCGCACTGCCCTTCTCTCCACATTTATGAGTTTGTTTGTTTGTCTATCTAATCTTTTGGGTTTTTATTTCTAATGAGGTCGACCAGTTGTCTATTTATTATTTTTTTTACTACGCATCAAGCTGCGCTGCTTATCTTTGTTCCTGTGTGCTCGCGCACTCTCGCCTTTTCCACTTATTTTTATTTTTGATTTATTTTTGTCAATTTAAAAAAAAATACGCATCGTGCTGTGCTGTTTGTGTTTGCTTGAGTGCATTCCCGCGCTCTCGCTTTCTCCACTTTACAATTTTTTTGTTATTATTTATCTATTCCTGAGAGTTTATCTTATTTTTTATTTGTTTATTTAAATGAAGTCGACCAGTTGCCTGCCCTTCCTCCCATTAACCGTCACCGAGACAAAATGAACAAAGTTCTGTGGTCGACCTTGTAACGATAAGGATTTGGTCTGTCTGCTGTTTACCTTTGCTCCTGCACGCACTGCCCTTCTCTCCACATTCATGTGTTTGTTTGTTTGTCTATCTAATCTTTTGGGTTTTTATTTCTAATGAGGTCGACCAGTTGTCTACTTATTATTTTTTTTACTACGCATCAAACTGCGCTGCTTGTCTTTGCTCCTGTGTGCTCGCGCACTCTCGCTTTTTCCACTTATTTTTATTTTTGATTTATTTTGTCAATTTAAAAAAAAATACGCATCGTGCTGTGCTGTTTGTGTTTGCTTGAGTGCATTCGCGCGCTCTCGCTTTCTCCACTTTACAATTTTTTTGTTATTATTTATCTATTCCTGAGAGTTTATCTTGTTTTTTATTTGTTTATTTAAATGAAGTCGACCAGTTGCCTGCCCTTCCTTCCATTATCCGTCACCGAGAGAAACTGAACAAAGTTCTGAAGTCGACCTTGTAAAGATAAGGATTCAGGTCTGTCTGCTGTTTACCTTTGCTCCTGTGCGCACTGCCCTTCTCTCCACATTTATGTGTTTGTTTTTTTGTCTATCTAATCTTTTGGGTTTTTATTTCTAATGAGGTCGACCAGTTGTCTATTTATTATATTTTTTACTACGCATCAAGCTGCCCTGCTTGTCTTTGCTCCTGTGTGCTCGCGCACTCTCGCCTTTTCCACTTATTTTTATTTTTGATTGATTTTTTATTTATTTTGTCAATTTAAAAAAAAATACGCATCGTGCTGTGCTGTTTGTGTTTGCTTGAGTGCATTTGCGCGCTCTCGCTTTCTCCACTTTACAATTTTTTTGTTATTATTTATCTATTCCTGAGAGTTTATCTTATTTTTTATTTGTTTATTTAAATGAAGTCGACCAGTTGCCTGCCCTTCCTTCCATTATCCGTCACCGAGACAAACTGAACAAAGTTCTGAGGTCGACCTTGTAAAGATAAGGATTCAGGTCTGTCTGCTGTTTACCTTTGCTCCTGCGCGCACTGCCCTTCTCTCCACATTTATGTGTTTGTTTGTTTGTCTATCTAATCTTTTGGGTTTTTATTTCTAATGAGGTCGACCAGTTGTCTATTTATTATTTTTTTTACTACGCATCAAGCTGCGCTGCTTGTCTTTGCTCCTGTGTGCTCGCGCACTCTCGCCTTTTCCACTTATTTTTATTTTTGATTTATTTTTGATTTATTTTGTCAATTTAAAAAAAATACGCACCGTGCTGTGCTGTTTATGTTTGCTTGAGTGCATTCGCGCGCTCTCGCTTTCTCCACTTTACAATTTTTTTGTTATTATTTATCTATTCCTGAGAGTTTATCTTATTTTTTATTTGTTTATTTAAATGAAGTCGACCAGTTGCCTGCCCTTCCTTCCATTATCCGTCACCGAGACAAACTGAACAAAGTTCTGAGGTCGACCTTGTAAAGATAAGGGTTCAGGTTTGTTTGCTGTTTACCTTTGCTCCTGCGCGCACTGCCCTTCTCTCCACATTTATGTGTTTGTTTGTTTGTCTATCTAATCTTTTGGGTTTTTATTTCTAATGAGGTCGACCAGTTGTCTATTTATTATTTTTTTTACTACGCATCAAGCTGCGCTGCTTGTCTTTGCTCCTGTGTGCTCGCGCACTCTCGCCTTTTCCACTTATTTTTATTTTTGATTTATTTTTGATTTATTTTGTCAATTTAAAAAAAAATACGCATCGTGCTGTGCTGTTTGTGTTTGCTTGAGTGCATTTGCGAGCTCTCGCTTTCTCTACTTGACAATTTTTTTGTTATTATTTATCTATTCCTGAGAGTTTATCTTATTTTTTATTTGTTTATTTAA
This sequence comes from Perognathus longimembris pacificus, assembly GCF_023159225.1. Classification (NCBI taxonomy): domain Eukaryota; kingdom Metazoa; phylum Chordata; class Mammalia; order Rodentia; family Heteromyidae; genus Perognathus; species Perognathus longimembris. The sequence continues at coordinate 16,507 of NW_025957839.1, forward strand.
ATCAAGTCGACCAGTTGCCTGCCCTTCCTTCCATTATCCGTCACCGAGAGAAACTGAACAAAGTTCTGAGGTCGACCTTGTAAAGATAAGGATTCAGGTCTGTCTGCTGTTTACCTTTGCTCCTGCGCGCACTGCCCTTCTCTCCACATTTATGTGTTTGTTTGTTTGTCTATCTAATCTTTTGGGTTTTTATTTCTAATGAGGTCGACCAGTTGTCTATTTATTATTTTTTTTACTACGCATCAAGCTGCGCTGCTTGTCTTTGCTCCTGTGTGCTCGCGCACTCTCGCCTTTTCCACTAATTTTTATTTTTGATTTATTTTTGATTTATTTTGTCAATTTTAAAAAAATACGCATCGTGCTGTGCTGTTTGTGTTTGCTTGAGTGCATTCGCGCGCTCTCGCTTTCTCCACTTTACAATTTTTTTGTTATTATTTATCTATTCCTGAGAATTTATGTTATTTTTTATTTGTTTATTTAAAGAAGTCGACCAGTTGCCTGCCCTTCCTTCCATTATCCGTCACCGAGACAAACTGAACAAAGTTCTGAGGTCGACCTTGTAAAGATAAGTATTCAGGTCTGTCTGATGTTTACCTTTGCTCCTGCGCGCACTGCCCTTCTCTCCACATTTATGTGTTTGTTTGTTTGTCTATCTAATCTTTTGGGTTTTTATTTCTAATGAGGTCGACCAGTTGTCTATTTATTATTTTTTTTTACTACGCATCAAGCTGCGCTGCTTGTCTTTGCTCCTGTGTGCTCTCCCACTCTCGCCTTTTCCACTTATTTTTATTTTTGATTTATTTTTTATTTATTTTGTCAATTTTAAAAAAAATACGCATCGTGCTGTGCTGTTTGTGTTTGCTTGAGTGCATTCGCGCGCGCTTGCTTTCTCTACTTTACAATTTTTTTGTTATTATTTATCTATTCCTGAGAGTTTATCTTATTTTTTATTTGTTTATTTAAATGAAGTCGACCAGTTGCCTGCCCTTCCTTCCATTATCCGTCACCGAGACAAACTGAACAAAGTTCTGAGGTCGACCTTGTAAAGATAAGGAATCAGGTCTGTCTGCTGTTTACCTTTGCTCCTGCGCGCACTGCCCTTCTCTCCACATTTATGTGTTTGTTTGTTTGTCTATCTAATCTTTTGGGATTTTATTTCTAATGAGATCGACCAGTTGTCTATTTATTATTTTTTTTTACCACGCATCAAGCTGCGCTGCTTGTCTTTGCTCCTGTGTGCTCGCGCACTCTCGCCTTTTCCACTTATTTTTATTTTTGATTTATTTTGTCAATTTAAAAAAAAAAATACGCATCGTGCTGTGCTGTTTGTGTTTGTTTGAGTGCATTACCGCGCTTTCGCTTTCTCCACTTTACAATTTTTTTGTTATTATTTATCTATTCCTGAGAGTTTATCTTATTTTTTATTTGTTTATTTAAATGAAGTCGACCAGTTGCCTGCCCTTCCTTCCATTATCAGTCACCGAGAGAAACTGAACAAAGTTCTGAGGTCGACCTTGTAAAGATAAGGATTCAGGTCTGTCTGCTGTTTACCTTTGCTCCTGCGCGCACTGCCCTTCTCTCCACATTTATGTCTTTGTTTGTTTGTCTATATAATCTTTTGGGTTTTTATTTCTAATGAGGTCGACCAGTTGTCTATTTATTATTTTTTTTACTACGCATGAAGCTGCGCTGCTTGTCTTTGCTCTTGTGGGCTCGCGCACTCTCGCCTTTTCCACTTATTTTTATTTTTGATTTATTTTTCATTTATTTTGTCAATTTAAAAAAAAAATACGCATCGTGCTGTGCTGTTTGTGTTTGCTTGAGTGCATTCGCGCGCTCTCGCTTTCTCCACTTTACAATTTTTTTGTTAGTATTTATCTATTCCTGAGAGTTTATCTTATTTTTTATTTGTTTATTTAAATGAAGTCGACCAGTTGCCTGCCCTTCCTTCCATTATCCGTCACCGAGACAAACTGAACAAAGTTCTGAGGTCGACCTTGTAAAGATAAGGATTCAGGTCTGTCTGCTGTTTACCTTTGCTCCTGCGCGCACTGCCCTTCTCTCCACATTTATGTGTTTGTTTGTTTGTCTATCTAATCTTTTGGGTTTTTATTTCTAATGAGGTCGACCAGTTGTCTATTTATTATTTTTTTTACTACGCATCAAGCTGCGCTGCTTGTCTTTGCTCCTGTGTGCTCGCGCACTCTCGCCTTTTCCACTTATTTTTATTTTTGATTTATTTTTGATTTATTTTGTCAATTTTATAAAAAAAATACGCATCGTGCTGTGCTGTTTGTGTTTGCTTGAGTGCATTCGCGCGCTCTCGCTTTCTCCACTTTACAATTTCTTTGTTATTATTTATCTATTCCTGAGAGTTTATCTTATTTTTTATTTGTTTATTTAAATGAAGTCGACCAGTTTCCTCCCTTTTTTCCATTATCCGTCACCGAGACAAACTGAACAAAGTTCTGAGGTCGACCTTGTAAAGATAAGGATTCAGGTCTGTCTGCTGTTTACCTTTGCTCCTGCGCGCACTGCCCTTCTCTCCACATTTATGTGTTTGTTTGTTTGTCTATCTAATCTTTTAGGTTTTTATTTCTAATGAGGTCGACCAGTTGTCTATTTATTATTTTTTTTACTACGCATCAATCTGCGCTGCTTGTCTTTGCTCCTGTGTGTTCGCGCACTCTCGCCTTTTCCACTTATTTTTATTTTTGATTTATTTTTTATTTATTTTGTCAATTAAAAAAAATACGCCTCGTGCTGTGCTGTTTGTGTTTGCTTGAGTGCATTCGCGCGCTCTCGCTTTCTCCACTTTACAATTTCTTTGTTATTATTTATCTATTCCTGAGGGTTTATCTTATTTTTTATTTGTTTATTTAAATGAAGTCGACCAGTTGCCTGCCCTTCCTTCCATTATCCGTCACCGAGACAAACTGAACAAATTTCTGAGGTCGACCTTGTAAAGATAAGGATTCAGGTCTGTCTGCTGTTTACCTTTGCTCCTACGCGCACTGCCCTTCTCTCCACATTTATGTGTTTGTTTGTTTGTCTATCTAATCTTTTGGGTTTTTATTTCTAATGAGGTCGACCCGTTGTCTATTTATTATTTTTTTTACTACGCATCAAGCTGCGCTGCTTGTCTTTGCTCCTGTGTGCTCGCGCACTCTCGCCTTTTCCACTTATTTTTATTTTTGATTTATTTTTGATTTATTTTGTCAATTTAAAAAAAAAATACGCATCGTGCTGTGCTGTTTGTGTTTGCTTGAGTGCATTCGCGCGTTCTCGCTTTCTCCACTTTACAATTTTTTTGTTATCATTTATCTATTCCTGAGAGTTTATCTTATTTTTTGTTTATTTAAATGAAGTCGACCAGTTGCCTGCCCTTCCTTCCATTATCCGTCACCGAGACAAACTGAACAAAGTTCTGAGGTCGACCTTGTAAAGATAGGGATTCAGGTCTGTCTGCTGTTTACCTTTGCTCCTGAGCGCACTGCCCTTCTCTCCACATTTATGAGTTTGTTTGTTTGTCTATCTAATCTTTTGGGTTTTTATTTCTAATGAGGTCGACCAGTTGTCTATTTATTACTTTTTTTTACTACGCATCAAGCTGCGCTGCTTGTCTTTGTTCCTGTGTGCTCGCGCACTCTCGCCTTTTCCACTTATTTTTATTTTTGATTTATTTTTGTCAATTTAAAAAAAAATACGCATCGTGCTGTGCTGTTTGTGTTTGCTTGAGTGCATTCCCGCGCTCTCGCTTTCTCCACTTTACAATTTTTTTGTTATTATTTATCTATTCCTGAGAGTTTATCTTATTTTTTATTTGTTTATTTAAATGAAGTCGACCAGTTGCCTGCCCTTCCTCCCATTAACCGTCACCGAGACAAAATGAACAAAGTTCTGTGGTCGACCTTGTAACGATAAGGATTTGGTCTGTCTGCTGTTTACCTTTGCTCCTGCACGCACTGCCCTTCTCTCCACATTCATGTGTTTGTTTGTTTGTCTATCTAATCTTTTGGGTTTTTATTTCTAATGAGGTCGACCAGTTGTCTACTTATTATTTTTTTTACTACGCATCAAACTGCGCTGCTTGTCTTTGCTCCTGTGTGCTCGCGCACTCTCGCCTTTTCCACTTATTTTTATTTTTGATTGATTTTTTATTTATTTTGTCAATTTAAAAAAAAATACGCATCGTGCTGTGCTGTTTGTGTTTGCTTGAGTGCATTTGCGCGCTCTCGCTTTCTCCACTTTACAATTTTTTTGTTATTATTTATCTATTCCTGAGAGTTTATCTTATTTTTTATTTGTTTATTTAAATGAAGTCGACCAGTTGCCTGCCCTTCCTTCCATTATCCGTCACCGAGACAAACTGAACAAAGTTCTGAGGTCGACCTTGTAAAGATAAGGATTCAGGTCTGTCTGCTGTTTACCTTTGCTCCTGCGCGCACTGCCCTTCTCTCCACATTTATGTGTTTGTTTGTTTGTCTATCTAATCTTTTGGGTTTTTATTTCTAATGAGGTCGACCAGTTGTCTATTTATTATTTTTTTTACTACGCATCAAGCTGCGCTGCTTGTCTTTGCTCCTGTGTGCTCGCGCACTCTCGCCTTTTCCACTTATTTTTATTTTTGATTTATTTTTGATTTATTTTGTCAATTTAAAAAAAAATACGCACCGTGCTGTGCTGTTTATGTTTGCTTGAGTGCATTCGCGCGCTCTCGCTTTCTCCACTTTACAATTTTTTTGTTATTATTTATCTATTCCTGAGAGTTTATCTTATTTTTTATTTGTTTATTTAAATGAAGTCGACCAGTTGCCTGCCCTTCCTTCCATTATCCGTCACCGAGACAAACTGAACAAAGTTCTGAGGTCGACCTTGTAAAGATAAGGGTTCAGGTTTGTTTGCTGTTTACCTTTGCTCCTGCGCGCACTGCCCTTCTCTCCACATTTATGTGTTTGTTTGTTTGTCTATCTAATCTTTTGGGTTTTTATTTCTAATGAGGTCGACCAGTTGTCTATTTATTATTTTTTTTACTACGCATCAAGCTGCGCTGCTTGTCTTTGCTCCTGTGTGCTCGCGCACTCTCGCCTTTTCCACTTATTTTTATTTTTGATTTATTTTTGATTTATTTTGTCAATTTAAAAAAAAATACGCATCGTGCTGTGCTGTTTGTGTTTGCTTGAGTGCATTTGCGAGCTCTCGCTTTCTCTACTTGACAATTTTTTTGTTATTATTTATCTATTCCTGAGAGTTTATCTTATTTTTTATTTGTTTATTTAAATCAAGTCGACCAGTTGCCTGCCCTTCCTTCCATTATCCGTCACCGAGAGAAACTGAACAAAGTTCTGAGGTCGACCTTGTAAAGATAAGGATTCAGGTCTGTCTGCTGTTTACCTTTGCTCCTGCGCGCACTGCCCTTCTCTCCACATTTATGTGTTTGTTTGTTTGTCTATCTAATCTTTTGGGTTTTTATTTCTAATGAGGTCGACCAGTTGTCTATTTATTATTTTTTTTACTACGCATCAAGCTGCGCTGCTTGTCTTTGCTCCTGTGTGCTCGCGCACTCTCGCCTTTTCCACTAATTTTTATTTTTGATTTATTTTTGATTTATTTTGTCAATTTTAAAAAAATACGCATCGTGCTGTGCTGTTTGTGTTTGCTTGAGTGCATTCGCGCGCTCTCGCTTTCTCCACTTTACAATTTTTTTGTTATTATTTATCTATTCCTGAGAATTTATGTTATTTTTTATTTGTTTATTTAAAGAAGTCGACCAGTTGCCTGCCCTTCCTTCCATTATCCGTCACCGAGACAAACTGAACAAAGTTCTGAGGTCGACCTTGTAAAGATAAGTATTCAGGTCTGTCTGATGTTTACCTTTGCTCCTGCGCGCACTGCCCTTCTCTCCACATTTATGTGTTTGTTTGTTTGTCTATCTAATCTTTTGGGTTTTTATTTCTAATGAGGTCGACCAGTTGTCTATTTATTATTTTTTTTTACTACGCATCAAGCTGCGCTGCTTGTCTTTGCTCCTGTGTGCTCTCCCACTCTCGCCTTTTCCACTTATTTTTATTTTTGATTTATTTTTTATTTATTTTGTCAATTTTAAAAAAAATACGCATCGTGCTGTGCTGTTTGTGTTTGCTTGAGTGCATTCGCGCGCGCTTGCTTTCTCTACTTTACAATTTTTTTGTTATTTTTTATCTATTCCTGAGAGTTTATCTTATTTTTTATTTGTTTATTTAAATGAAGTCGACCAGTTGCCTGCCCTTCCTTCCATTATCCGTCACCGAGACAAACTGAACAAAGTTCTGAGGTCGACCTTGTAAAGATAAGGATTCAGGTCTGTCTGCTGTTTACCTTTGCTCCTGCGCGCACTGCCCTTCTCTCCACATTTATGTGTTTGTTTGTTTGTCTATCTAATCTTTTGGGATTTTATTTCTAATGAGATCGACCAGTTGTCTATTTATTATTTTTTTTTACCACGCATCAAGCTGCGCTGCTTGTCTTTGCTCCTGTGTGCTCGCGCACTCTCGCCTTTTCCACTTATTTTTATTTTTGATTTATTTTGTCAATTTAAAAAAAAAAATACGCATCGTGCTGTGCTGTTTGTGTTTGCTTGAGTGCATTACCGCGCTTTCGCTTTCTCCACTTTACAATTTTTTTGTTATTATTTATCTATTCCTGAGAGTTTATCTTATTTTTTATTTGTTTATTTAAATGAAGTCGACCAGTTGCCTGCCCTTCCTTCCATTATCCGTCACCGAGACAAACTGAACAAAGTTCTGAGGTCGACCTTGTAAAGATAAGGATTCAGGTCTGTCTGCTGTTTACCTTTGCTCCTGCGCGCAGTGCCCTTCTCTCCACATTTATGTGTTTGTTTGTTTGTCTATCTAATCTTTTGGGTTTTTATTTCTAATGAGGTCGACCAGTTGTCTATTTATTATTTTTTTTACTACGCATCAAGCTGCGCTGCTTGTCTTTGCTCCTGTGTGCTCGCGCACTCTCGCCTTTTCCACTAATTTTTATTTTTGATTTATTTTTGATTTATTTTGTCAATTTTAAAAAAAATACGCATCGTGCTGTGCTGTTTGTGTTTGCTTGAGTGCATTCGCGCGCTCTCGCTTTCTCCACTTTACAATTTTTTTGTTATTATTTATCTATTCCTGAGAGTTTATCTTATTTTTTATTTGTTTATTTAAATGAAGTCGACCAGTTGCCTGCCCTTCCTTCCATTATCCGTCACCGAGACAAACTGAACAAAGTTCTGAGGTCGACCTTGTAAAGATAAGGATTCAGGTCTGTCTGCTGTTTACCTTTGCTCCTGCGCGCACTGCCCTTCTCTCCACATTTATGTTTTTGTTTGTTTGTCTATCTAATCTTTTGGGTTTTTATTTCTAATGAGGTCGACCAGTTGTCTATTTATTATTTTTTTTACTACGCATCAAGCTCCGCTGCTTGTCTTTGCTCCTGTGTGCTCGCGCACTCTCGCTTTTTCCACTTATTTTTATTTTTGATTTAATTTGTCAATTTAAAAAAAAATACTCATCGTGCTGTGCTGTTTGTGTTTGCTTGAGTGCATTCGCGCGCTCTCGCTTTCTCCACTTTACAATTTTTTTGTTATTATTTATCTATTCCTGAGAGTTTATCTTATTTTTTATTTGTTTATTTAAATGAAGTCGACCAGTTGCCTGCCCTTCCTTCCATTATCCGTCAACGAGACAAACTGAACAAAGTTCTGAGGTCGACCTTGTAAAGATAAGCATTCAGGTCTGTCTGCTGTTTACCTTTGCTCCTGCACGCACTGCCCTTCTCTCCACATTTATGTGTTTATTTGTTTGTCTATCTAATCTTTTGGGTTTTTATTTCTAATGAGGTCGACCAGTTGTCTATTTATTATTTTTTTTACTACGCATCAAGCTGCGCTGCTTGTCTTTGCTCCTGTGTGCTCGCGCACTCTCGACTTTTCCACTTATTTTCATTTTTGATTTATTTTTGATTTATTTTGTCAATTTAAAAAAAATACGCATCGTGCTGTGCTGTTTGTGTTTGCTTGAGTGCATTCGCGCGCTCTCACTTTGTCCACTTTACAATTTTTTTGTTATTATTTATCTATTCCTGAGAGTTTATCTTATTTTTTATTTATTTATTTAAATGAAGTCGACCAGTTGCCTGCCCTTCCTTCCATTATCCGTCACCGAGACAAACTGAACAAAGTTCTGAGGTCGACCTTGTAAAGATAAGGATTCAGGTCGGTCTGCTTTTTACCTTTGCTCCTGCGCGCACTGCCCTTCTCTCCACATTTATGTGTTTGTTTGTTTGTCTATCTAATCTTTTGGGTTTGTATTTCTAATGAGGTCCACCAGTTGTCTATTTATTATTTTTTTACTACGCATCAAGCTGCGCTGCTTGTCTTTGCTCCTGTGTGCTCGCGCACTCTCACCTTTTCCACTTATTTTTATTTTTGATTTATTTTTTTATTTATTTTGTCAATTAAAAAAAATACGCATCGTGCTGTGCTGTTTGTGTTTGCTTGAGTGCATTCGCGCGCTCTCGCTTTCTCCACTTTACAATTTTTTTGTTATTATTTATCTATTCCTGAGAGTTTATCTTATTTTTATTTGTTTATTTAAATGAAGTCGACCAGTTGCCTGCCCTTCCTTCCATTATCCGTCACTGAGACAAACTGAACAAAGTTCTGAGGTCGACCTTGTAAAGATAAGGATTCAGGTCTGTCTGCTGTTTACTTTTGCTCCTGCCTGCACTGCCATTCTCTCCACATTTATGTGTTTGTTTGTTTGTCTATCTAATCTTTTGGGTTTTTATTTCTAATGAGGTCGACCAGTTGTCTATTTATTATTTTTTTTACTACGCATGAAGCTGCGCTGCTTGTCTTTGCTCCTGTGGGCTCGCGCACTCTCGCCTTTTCCACTTATTTTTATTTTTGATTTATTTTTCATTTATTTTGTCAATTTAAAAAAAAATACGCATCGTGCTGTGCTGTTTGTGTTTGCTTGAGTGCATTCGCGCGCTCTCGCTTTCTCCACTTTACAATTTTTTTGTTATTATTTATCTATTCCTGAGAGTTTATCTTATTTTTTATTTGTTTATTTGAATGAAGTCGACCAGTTGCCTGCCCTTTCTTCCATTATCCGTCACCGAGACAAACTGAACAAAGTTCTGAGGTCGTCCTTGTAAAGCTAAGGATTCAGGTCTGTCTGCTGTTTACCTTTGCTCCTGCGCGCACTGCCCTTCTCTCCACATTTATGTGTTTGTTTGTTTGTCTATCTAATCTTTTGGGTTTTTATTTCTAATGAGGTCGACCAGTTGTCTATTTATTATTTTTTTTACTACGCATCAAACTGCGCTGCTTGTCTTTGCTCCTGTGTGCTCGCGCACTCTCGCCTTTTCCACTTATTTTTATTTTTGATTTATTTTGTCAATTTAAAAAAAAAATACGCATCGTGCTGTGCTATTTGTGTTTCCTTGAGTGCATTCGCGCGCTCTCGCTTTCTCCACTTTACAATTTTTTTGTTAGTATTTATCTATTCCTGAGAGTTTATCTTATTTTTTATTTGTTTATTTAAATGAAGTCGACCAGTTGCCTGCCCTTCCTTCCATTATCCGTCACCGAGACAAACTGAACAAAGTTCTGAGGTCGACCTTGTAAAGATAAGGATTCAGGTCTGTCTGCTGTTTACCTTTGCTCCTGCACGCAGTGCCCTTCTCTCCACATTTATGTGTTTGTTTGTTTGTCTATCTAATCTTTTGGGTTTTTATTTCTAATGAGGTCGACCAGTTGTCTATTTATTATTTTTTTTACTACGCATCAAGCTGCGCTGCTTGTCTTTGCCCCTGTGTGCTCGCGCACTCTCGCCTTTTCCACTTATTTTTATTTTTGATTTATTTTTGATTTATTTTGTCAATTTAAAAAAGAATACGCATCTTGCTGTGCTGTTTGTGTTTGCTTGAGTGCATTCGCGCGCTCTCGCTTTCTCCACTTTACAATTTTTTTGTTATTATTTATCTATTCCTGAGAGTTTATCTTATTTTTTATTTGTTTATTTAAATGAAGTCGACCAGTTGCCTGCCCTTCCTTCCATTATCCGTCACCGAGACAAACTGAACAAAGTTCTGAGGTCGACCTTGTAAAGATAAGGATTTAGGTCTGTCTGCTGTTTACCTTTGCTCCTGCGCGCACTGCCCTTCTCTCCACATTTATGTGTTTGTTTGTCTATCTAATCTTTTGGGTTTTTATTTCTAATGAGGTCGACCAGTTGTCTATTTATTATTTTTTTTACTACGCATCAAGCTGCGCTGCTTGTCTTTGCTCCTGTGTGCTCGCGCACTCTCGCCTTTTCCACTTATTTTTATTTTTGATTTATTTTTGATTTATTTTGTCAATTTAAAAAAAAATACGCATCTTGCTGTGCTGTTTGTGTTTGCTTGAGTGCATTCGCGTTCTCTCGCTTTCTCCACTTTACAATTTTTTTGTTATTATTTATCTATTCCTGAGAGTTTATCTTATTTTTTTTTGTTTATTTAAATGAAGTCGACCAGTTGCCTGCCCTTCCTTCCATTATCCGTCACCGAGACAAACTGAACAAAGTTCTGAGGTCGACCTTGTAAAGATAAGGATTCAAGTCTGTCTGCTGTTTACCTTTGCTCCTGCGCGCACTGCCCTTCTCTCCACATTTATGTGTTTGTTTATTTGTCTATCTAATCTTTTGGGTTTTTATTTCTAATGAGGTCGACCAGTTGTCTATTTATTATTTTTTTTACTACGCATCAAGCTGCGCTGCTTGTCTTTGCTCCTTTGTGCTCGCGCACTCTCGCCTTTTCCACTTATTTTTATTTTTGATTTATTTTTGATTTATTTTATCAATTTTTAAAAAAAATACGCATCGTGCTGTGCTGTTTGTGTTTGCTTGAGTGCATTCGCGCGCTCTCGCTTTCTCCACTTTACAATTTTTTTGTTATTATTTATCTATTCCTGAGAGTTTATCTTATTTTTTATTTGTTTATTTAAATGAAGTCGACCAGTTGCCTGCCCTTCCTTCCATTATCCGTCACCGAGACAAACTGAACAAAGTTCTGAGGTCGACCTTGTAAAGATAAGGATTCAGGTCTGTCTGCTGTTTACCTTTGCTCCTGCGCGCACTACCCTTCTCTCCACATTTATGTGTTTGTTTGTTTGTCTATCTAATATTTTGGGTTTTTATTTCTAATGAGGTCGACCAGTTGTCTATTTATTATTTTTTTTTACTACGCATCAAGCTGCGCTGCTTGTCTTTGCTCCTGTGTGCTCGCGCACTCTCGCCTTTTCCACTTATTTTTATTTTTGATTTATTTTTGATTTATTTTTGTCAATTTAAAAAAAAAATACGCATCGTGCTGTGCTGTTTGTGTTTGCTGGAGTGCATTCGCGCGCTCTCGCTTTCTCCACTTTACAATTTTTTTGTTATTATTTATCTATTCCTGAGAGTTTATCTTATTTTTTGTTTATTTAAATGAAGTCGACCAGTTGCCTGCCCTTCCTCCCATTATCCGTCACCGAGACAAACTGAACAAAGTACTGAGGTCGACCTTGTAAAGATAAGGATTCAGGTCTGTCTGCTGTTTACCTTTGCTCCTGCGCGCACTGCCCTTCTCTCCACATTTATGTGTTTGTTTGTTTGTCTATCTAATCTTTTGGTTTTTTATTTCTAATGAGGTCGACCAGTTGTCTATTTATTATTTTTTTTACTACCCATCAAGCTGCGCTGCTTGTCTTTGCTCCTGTGTGCTCGCGCACTCTCGCCTTTTCCACTTATTTTTATTTTTGATTTATTTTTGATTTATTTATCAATTTTTAAAAAAAATACGCATCGTGCTGTGCTGTTTGTGTTTGCTTGAGTGCATTCGCGCGCTCTCGCTTTCTCCACTTTACAATTTTTTTGTTATTATTTATCTATTCCTGAGAGTTTATCTTATTTTTTATTTGTTTATTTAAATGAAGTCGACCAGTTGCCTGCCCTTCCTTCCATTATCCGTCACCGAGACAAACTGAACAAAGTTCTGAGGTCGACCTTGTAAAGATAAGGATTCAGGTCTGTCTGCTGTTTACCTTTGCTCCTGCGCGCACTGCCCTTCTCTCCACATTTATGTGTTTGTTTGTCTATCTAATCTTTTGGGTTTTTATTTCTAATGAGGTCGACCAGTTGTCTATTTATTATTTTTTTTACTACGCATCAAGCTGCGCTGCTTGTCTTTGAACCTGTGTGCTCGCGCACTCTCGCCTTTTCCACTTATTTTTATTTTTGATTTATTTTTTATTTATTTTGTCAATTTAAAAAAAAATACGCATCTTGCTGTGCTGTTTGTGTTTGCTTGAGTGCATTCGCGCGCTCTCGCTTTCTCCACTTTACAATTTTTTTGTTATTATTTATCTATTCCTGAGAGTTTATCTTATTTTTTTTTGTTTATTTAAATGAAGTCGACCAGTTGCCTGCCCTTCCTTCCATTATCCGTCACCGAGACAAACTGAACAAAGTTCTGAGGTCGACCTTGTAAAGATAAGGATTCAAGTCTGTCTGCTGTTTACCTTTGCTCCTGCGCGCACTGCCCTTCTCTCCACATTTATGTGTTTGTTTATTTGTCTATCTAATCTTTTGGGTTTTTATTTCTAATGAGGTCGACCAGTTGTCTATTTATTATTTTTTTTACTACGCATCAAGCTGCGCTGCTTGTCTTTGCTCCTGTGTGCTCGCGCACTCTCGCCTTTTCCACTTATTTTTATTTTTGATTTATTTTTGATTTATTTTATCAATTTTTAAAAAAAATACGCATCGTGCTGTGCTGTTTGTGTTTGCTTGAGTGCATTCGCGCGCTCTCGCTTTCTCCACTTTACAATTTTTTTGTTATTATTTATCTATTCCTGAGAGTTTATCTTATTTTTTATTTGTTTATTTAAATGAAGTCGACCAGTTGCCTGCCCTTCCTTCCATTATCCGTCACCGAGACAAACTGAACAAAGTTCTGAGGTCGACCTTGTAAAGATAAGGATTCAGGTCTGTCTGCTGTTAACCTTTGCTCCTGCGCGCACTGCCCTTCTCTCCACATTTATGTGTTTGTTTGTTTGTCTATCTAATATTTTGGGTTTTTATTTCTAATGAGGTCGACCAGTTGTCTATTTATTATTTTTTTTTTTAATACGCATCAAGCTGCGCTGCTTGTCTTTGCTCCTGTGTGCTCGCGCACTCTCGCCTTTTCCACTTATTTTTATTTTTGATTTATTTTTGATTTATTTTTGTCAATTTTAATAAAAAAATACGCATCGTGCTGTGCTGTTTGTGTTTGCTGGAGTGCATTCGCGCGCTCTCGCTTTCTCCACTTTACAATTTTTTTGTTATTATTTATCTATTCCTGAGAGTTTATCTTATTTTTTGTTTATTTAAATGAAGTCGACCAGTTGCCTGCCCTTCCTCCCATTATCCGTCACCGAGACAAACTGAACAAAGTACTGAGGTCGACCTTGTAAAGATAAGGATTCAGGTCTGTCTGCTGTTTACCTTTGCTCCTGCGCGCACTGCCCTTCTCTCCACATTTATGTGTTTGTTTGTTTGTCTATCTAATCTTTTGGTTTTTTATTTCTAATGAGGTCGACCAGTTGTCTATTTATTATTTTTTTTACTACGCATCAAGCTGCGCTGCTTGTCTTTGCTCCTGTGTGCTCGCGCACTCTCGCCTTTTCCACTTATTTTTATTTTTGATTTATTTTTGATTTATTTTGTCAATTTAAAAAAAATTCGCATCGTGCTGTGCTGTTTGTGTTTGCTTGAGTGCATTCGCGCGCTCTCGCTTTCTCCACTTTACAATTATTTTGTTATTATTTATCTATTCCTGAGAGTTTATCTTATTTTTTATTTGTTTATTTAAATGAAGTCGACCAGTTGCCTGCCCTTCCTTCCATTATCCGTCACCGAGACAAACTGAACAAAGTTCTGAGGTCGACCTTGTAAAGATAAGGATTCAGGTCTGTCTGCTGTTTACCTTTGCTCCTGCGCGCACTGCCCTTCTCTCCACATTTATGTGTTTGTTTGTTTGTCTATCTAATCTTTTGGGTTTTTATTTCTAATGAGGTCGACCAGTTGTCTATTTATTATTTTTTTTACTACGCATCAAGCTGCGCTGCTTGTCTTTGCTCCTGTGTGCTCGCGCACTCTCGCCTTTTCCACTTATTTTTATTTTTGATTTATTTTTGATTTATTTTTGTCAATTTTAAAAAAAAATACGCATCGTGCTGTGCTGTTTGTGTTTGCTTGAGTGCATTCGCGCGCTCTCGCTTTCTCCTCTTTACAATTTTTTTGTTATTATTTATCTATTCCTGAGAGTTTATCTTATTTTTTGTTTATTTAAATGAAGTCGACCAGTTGCCTGCCCTTCCTCCCATTATCCGTCACCGAGACAAACTGAACAAAGTACTGAGGTCGACCTTGTAAAGATAAGGATTCAGGTCTGTCTGCTGTTTACCTTTGCTCCTGCGCGCACTGCCCTTCTCTCCACATTTATGTGTTTGTTTGTTTGTCTATCTAATCTTTTGGTTTTTTATTTCTAATGAGGTCGACCAGTTGTCTATTTATTATTTTTTTTACTACGCATCAAGCTGCGCTGCTTGTCTTTGCTCCTGTGTGCTCGCGCACTCTCGCCTTTTCCACTTATTTTTATTTTTGATTTATTTTTGATTTATTTTATCAATTTTTTAAAAAAATACGCATCGTGCTGTGCTGTTTGTGTTTGCTTGAGTGCATTCGCGCGCTCTCGCTTTCTCCACTTTACAATTATTTTGTTATTATTTATCTATTCCTGAGAGTTTATCTTATTTTTTATTTGTTTATTTAAATGAAGTCGACCAGTTGCCTGCCCTTCCTTCCATTATCCGTCACCGAGACAAACTGAACAAAGTTCTGAGGTCGACCTTGTAAAGATAAGGATTCAGGTCTGTCTGCTGTTTACCTTTGCTCCTGCGCGCACTGCCCTTCTCTCCACATTTATGTGTTTGTTTGTCTATCTAATCTTTTGGGTTTTTATTTCTAATGAGGTCGACCAGTTGTCTATTTATTATTTTTTTTACTACGCATCAAGCTGCGCTGCTTGTCTTTGCTCCTGTGTGCTCGCGCACTCTCGCCTTTTCCACTTATTTTTATTTTTGATTTATTTTTGATTTATTTTGTCAATTTAAAAAAAAATACGCATCTTGCTGTGCTGTTTGTGTTTGCTTGAGTGCATTCGCGTTCTCTCGCTTTCTCCACTTTACAATTTTTTTGTTATTATTTATCTATTCCTGAGAGTTTATCTTATTTTTTTTTGTTTATTTAAATGAAGTCGACCAGTTGCCTGCCCTTCCTTCCATTATCCGTCACCGAGACAAACTGAACAAAGTTCTGAGGTCGACCTTGTAAAGATAAGGATTCAAGTCTGTCTGCTGTTTACCTTTGCTCCTGCGCGCACTGCCCTTCTCTCCACATTTATGTGTTTGTTTATTTGTCTATCTAATCTTTTGGGTTTTTATTTCTAATGAGGTCGACCAGTTGTCTATTTATTATTTTTTTTACTACGCATCAAGCTGCGCTGCTTGTCTTTGCTCCTTTGTGCTCGCGCACTCTCGCCTTTTCCACTTATTTTTATTTTTGATTTATTTTTGATTTATTTTATCAATTTTTAAAAAAAATACGCATCGTGCTGTGCTGTTTGTGTTTGCTTGAGTGCATTCGCGCGCTCTCGCTTTCTCCACTTTACAATTTTTTTGTTATTATTTATCTATTCCTGAGAGTTTATCTTATTTTTTATTTGTTTATTTAAATGAAGTCGACCAGTTGCCTGCCCTTCCTTCCATTATCCGTCACCGAGACAAACTGAACAAAGTTCTGAGGTCGACCTTGTAAAGATAAGGATTCAGGTCTGTCTGCTGTTTACCTTTGCTCCTGCGCGCACTACCCTTCTCTCCACATTTATGTGTTTGTTTGTTTGTCTATCTAATATTTTGGGTTTTTATTTCTAATGAGGTCGACCAGTTGTCTATTTATTATTTTTTTTTACTACGCATCAAGCTGCGCTGCTTGTCTTTGCTCCTGTGTGCTCGCGCACTCTCGCCTTTTCCACTTATTTTTATTTTTGATTTATTTTTGATTTATTTTTGTCAATTTAAAAAAAAATACGCATCGTGCTGTGCTGTTTGTGTTTGCTGGAGTGCATTCGCGCGCTCTCGCTTTCTCCACTTTACAATTTTTTTGTTATTATTTATCTATTCCTGAGAGTTTATCTTATTTTTTGTTTATTTAAATGAAGTCGACCAGTTGCCTGCCCTTCCTCCCATTATCCGTCACCGAGACAAACTGAACAAAGTACTGAGGTCGACCTTGTAAAGATAAGGATTCAGGTCTGTCTGCTGTTTACCTTTGCTCCTGCGCGCACTGCCCTTCTCTCCACATTTATGTGTTTGTTTGTTTGTCTATCTAATCTTTTGGTTTTTTATTTCTAATGAGGTCGACCAGTTGTCTATTTATTATTTTTTTTACTACCCATCAAGCTGCGCTGCTTGTCTTTGCTCCTGTGTGCTCGCGCACTCTCGCCTTTTCCACTTATTTTTATTTTTGATTTATTTTTGATTTATTTATCAATTTTTAAAAAAAATACGCATCGTGCTGTGCTGTTTGTGTTTGCTTGAGTGCATTCGCGCGCTCTCGCTTTCTCCACTTTACAATTTTTTTGTTATTATTTATCTATTCCTGAGAGTTTATCTTATTTTTTATTTGTTTATTTAAATGAAGTCGACCAGTTGCCTGCCCTTCCTTCCATTATCCGTCACCGAGACAAACTGAACAAAGTTCTGAGGTCGACCTTGTAAAGATAAGGATTCAGGTCTGTCTGCTGTTTACCTTTGCTCCTGCGCGCACTGCCCTTCTCTCCACATTTATGTGTTTGTTTGTCTATCTAATCTTTTGGGTTTTTATTTCTAATGAGGTCGACCAGTTGTCTATTTATTATTTTTTTTACTACGCATCAAGCTGCGCTGCTTGTCTTTGAACCTGTGTGCTCGCGCACTCTCGCCTTTTCCACTTATTTTTATTTTTGATTTATTTTTGATTTATTTTGTCAATTTAAAAAAAAATACGCATCTTGCTGTGCTGTTTGTGTTTGCTTGAGTGCATTCGCGCGCTCTCGCTTTCTCCACTTTACAATTTTTTTGTTATTATTTATCTATTCCTGAGAGTTTATCTTATTTTTTTTTGTTTATTTAAATGAAGTCGACCAGTTGCCTGCCCTTCCTTCCATTATCCGTCACCGAGACAAACTGAACAAAGTTCTGAGGTCGACCTTGTAAAGATAAGGATTCAAGTCTGTCTGCTGTTTACCTTTGCTCCTGCGCGCACTGCCCTTCTCTCCACATTTATGTGTTTGTTTATTTGTCTATCTAATCTTTTGGGTTTTTATTTCTAATGAGGTCGACCAGTTGTCTATTTATTATTTTTTTTACTACGCATCAAGCTGCGCTGCTTGTCTTTGCTCCTGTGTGCTCGCGCACTCTCGCCTTTTCCACTTATTTTTATTTTTGATTTATTTTTGATTTATTTTATCAATTTTTAAAAAAAATACGCATCGTGCTGTGCTGTTTGTGTTTGCTTGAGTGCATTCGCGCGCTCTCGCTTTCTCCACTTTACAATTTTTTTGTTATTATTTATCTATTCCTGAGAGTTTATCTTATTTTTTATTTGTTTATTTAAATGAAGTCGACCAGTTGCCTGCCCTTCCTTCCATTATCCGTCACCGAGACAAACTGAACAAAGTTCTGAGGTCGACCTTGTAAAGATAAGGATTCAGGTCTGTCTGCTGTTTACCTTTGCTCCTGCGCGCACTACCCTTCTCTCCACATTTATGTGTTTGTTTGTTTGTCTATCTAATATTTTGGGTTTTTATTTCTAATGAGGTCGACCAGTTGTCTATTTATTATTTTTTTTTACTACGCATCAAGCTGCGCTGCTTGTCTTTGCTCCTGTGTGCTCGCGCACTCTCGCCTTTTCCACTTATTTTTATTTTTGATTTATTTTTGATTTATTTTTGTCAATTTAAAAAAAAATACGCATCGTGCTGTGCTGTTTGTGTTTGCTGGAGTGCATTCGCGCGCTCTCGCTTTCTCCACTTTACAATTTTTTTGTTATTATTTATCTATTCCTGAGAGTTTATCTTATTTTTTGTTTATTTAAATGAAGTCGACCAGTTGCCTGCCCTTCCTCCCATTATCCGTCACCGAGACAAACTGAACAAAGTACTGAGGTCGACCTTGTAAAGATAAGGATTCAGGTCTGTCTGCTGTTTACCTTTGCTCCTGCGCGCACTGCCCTTCTCTCCACATTTATGTGTTTGTTTGTTTGTCTATCTAATCTTTTGGTTTTTTATTTCTAATGAGGTCGACCAGTTGTCTATTTATTATTTTTTTTACTACCCATCAAGCTGCGCTGCTTGTCTTTGCTCCTGTGTGCTCGCGCACTCTCGCCTTTTCCACTTATTTTTATTTTTGATTTATTTTTGATTTATTTATCAATTTTTAAAAAAAATACGCATCGTGCTGTGCTGTTTGTGTTTGCTTGAGTGCATTCGCGCGCTCTCGCTTTCTCCACTTTACAATTTTTTTGTTATTATTTATCTATTCCTGAGAGTTTATCTTATTTTTTATTTGTTTATTTAAATGAAGTCGACCAGTTGCCTACCCTTCCTTCCATTATCCGTCACCGAGACAAACTGAACAAAGTTCTGAGGTCGACCTTGTAAAGATAAGGATTCAGGTCTGTCTGCTGTTTACCTTTGCTCCTGCGCGCACTGCCCTTCTCTCCACATTTATGTGTTTGTTTGTCTATCTAATCATTTGGGTTTTTATTTCTAATGAGGTCGACCAGTTGTCTATTTATTATTTTTTTTACTACGCATCAAGCTGCGCTGCTTGTCTTTGAACCTGTGTGCTCGCGCACTCTCGCCTTTTCCACTTATTTTTATTTTTGATTTATTTTTGATTTATTTTGTCAATTTAAAAAAAAATACGCATCTTGCTGTGCTGTTTGTGTTTGCTTGAGTGCATTCGCGCGCTCTCGCTTTCTCCACTTTACAATTTTTTTGTTATTATTTATCTATTCCTGAGAGTTTATCTTATTTTTTTTTGTTTATTTAAATGAAGTCGACCAGTTGCCTGCCCTTCCTTCCATTATCCGTCACCGAGACAAACTGAACAAAGTTCTGAGGTCGACCTTGTAAAGATAAGGATTCAAGTCTGTCTGCTGTTTACCTTTGCTCCTGCGCGCACTGCCCTTCTCTCCACATTTATGTGTTTGTTTATTTGTCTATCTAATCTTTTGGGTTTTTATTTCTAATGAGGTCGACCAGTTGTCTATTTATTATTTTTTTTACTACGCATCAAGCTGCGCTGCTTGTCTTTGCTCCTGTGTGCTCGCGCACTCTCGCCTTTTCCACTTATTTTTATTTTTGATTTATTTTTGATTTATTTTATCAATTTTTAAAAAAAATACGCATCGTGCTGTGCTGTTTGTGTTTGCTTGAGTGCATTCGCGCGCTCTCGCTTTCTCCACTTTACAATTTTTTTGTTATTATTTATCTATTCCTGAGAGTTTATCTTATTTTTTATTTGTTTATTTAAATGAAGTCGACCAGTTGCCTGCCCTTCCTTCCATTATCCGTCACCGAGACAAACTGAACAAAGTTCTGAGGTCGACCTTGTAAAGATAAGGATTCAGGTCTGTCTGCTGTTAACCTTTGCTCCTGCGCGCACTGCCCTTCTCTCCACATTTATGTGTTTGTTTGTTTGTCTATCTAATATTTTGGGTTTTTATTTCTAATGAGTTCGACCAGTTGTCAATTTATTATTTTTTTTTTACTACGCATCAAGCTGCGCTGCTTGTCTTTGCTCCTGTGTGCTCGCGCACTCTCGCCTTTTCCACTTATTTTTATTTTTGATTTATTTTTGATTTATTTTTGTCAATTTTAATAAAAAAATACGCATCGTGCTGTGCTGTTTGTGTTTGCTGGAGTGCATTCGCGCGCTCTCGCTTTCTCCACTTTACAATTTTTTTGTTATTATTTATCTATTCCTGAGAGTTTATCTTATTTTTTGTTTATTTAAATGAAGTCGACCAGTTGCCTGCCCTTCCTCCCATTATCCGTCACCGAGACAAACTGAACAAAGTACTGAGGTCGACCTTGTAAAGATAAGGATTCAGGTCTGTCTGCTGTTTACCTTTGCTCCTGCGCGCACTGCCCTTCTCTCCACATTTATGTGTTTGTTTGTTTGTCTATCTAATCTTTTGGTTTTTTATTTCTAATGAGGTCGACCAGTTGTCTATTTATTATTTTTTTTACTACGCATCAAGCTGCGCTGCTTGTCTTTGCTCCTGTGTGCTCGCGCACTCTCGCCTTTTCCACTTATTTTTATTTTTGATTTATTTTTGATTTATTTTGTCAATTTAAAAAAAAATACGCATCTTGCTGTGCTGTTTGTGTTTGCTTGAGTGCATTCGCGTTCTCTCGCTTTCTCCACTTTACAATTTTTTTGTTATTATTTATCTATTCCTGAGAGTTTATCTTATTTTTTTTTGTTTATTTAAATGAAGTCGACCAGTTGCCTGCCCTTCCTTCCATTATCCGTCACCGAGACAAACTGAACAAAGTTCTGAGGTCGACCTTGTAAAGATAAGGATTCAAGTCTGTCTGCTGTTTACCTTTGCTCCTGCGCGCACTGCCCTTCTCTCCACATTTATGTGTTTGTTTATTTGTCTATCTAATCTTTTGGGTTTTTATTTCTAATGAGGTCGACCAGTTGTCTATTTATTATTTTTTTTACTACGCATCAAGCTGCGCTGCTTGTCTTTGCTCCTTTGTGCTCGCGCACTCTCGCCTTTTCCACTTATTTTTATTTTTGATTTATTTTTGATTTATTTTATCAATTTTTAAAAAAAATACGCATCGTGCTGTGCTGTTTGTGTTTGCTTGAGTGCATTCGCGCGCTCTCGCTTTCTCCACTTTACAATTTTTTTGTTATTATTTATCTATTCCTGAGAGTTTATCTTATTTTTTATTTGTTTATTTAAATGAAGTCGACCAGTTGCCTGCCCTTCCTTCCATTATCCGTCACCGAGACAAACTGAACAAAGTTCTGAGGTCGACCTTGTAAAGATAAGGATTCAGGTCTGTCTGCTGTTTACCTTTGCTCCTGCGCGCACTACCCTTCTCTCCACATTTATGTGTTTGTTTGTTTGTCTATCTAATATTTTGGGTTTTTATTTCTAATGAGGTCGACCAGTTGTCTATTTATTATTTTTTTTTACTACGCATCAAGCTGCGCTGCTTGTCTTTGCTCCTGTGTGCTCGCGCACTCTCGCCTTTTCCACTTATTTTTATTTTTGATTTATTTTTGATTTATTTTTGTCAATTTAAAAAAAAAATACGCATCGTGCTGTGCTGTTTGTGTTTGCTGGAGTGCATTCGCGCGCTCTCGCTTTCTCCACTTTACAATTTTTTTGTTATTATTTATCTATTCCTGAGAGTTTATCTTATTTTTTGTTTATTTAAATGAAGTCGACCAGTTGCCTGCCCTTCCTCCCATTATCCGTCACCGAGACAAACTGAACAAAGTACTGAGGTCGACCTTGTAAAGATAAGGATTCAGGTCTGTCTGCTGTTTACCTTTGCTCCTGCGCGCACTGCCCTTCTCTCCACATTTATGTGTTTGTTTGTTTGTCTATCTAATCTTTTGGTTTTTTATTTCTAATGAGGTCGACCAGTTGTCTATTTATTATTTTTTTTACTACCCTTCAAGCTGCGCTGCTTGTCTTTGCTCCTGTGTGCTCGCGCACTCTCGCCTTTTCCACTTATTTTTAT
This sequence comes from Perognathus longimembris pacificus, assembly GCF_023159225.1. NCBI lineage: Eukaryota > Metazoa > Chordata > Mammalia > Rodentia > Heteromyidae > Perognathus > Perognathus longimembris. The sequence continues at coordinate 38,425 of NW_025957839.1, forward strand.
TTTTGATTTATTTTTGATTTATTTATCAATTTTTAAAAAAAATACGCATCGTGCTGTGCTGTTTGTGTTTGCTTGAGTGCATTCGCGCGCTCTCGCTTTCTCCACTTTACAATTTTTTTGTTATTATTTATCTATTCCTGAGAGTTTATCTTATTTTTTATTTGTTTATTTAAATGAAGTCGACCAGTTGCCTGCCCTTCCTTCCATTATCCGTCACCGAGACAAACTGAACAAAGTTCTGAGGTCGACCTTGTAAAGATAAGGATTCAGGTCTGTCTGCTGTTTACCTTTGCTCCTGCGCGCACTGCCCTTCTCTCCACATTTATGTGTTTGTTTGTCTATCTAATCTTTTGGGTTTTTATTTCTAATGAGGTCGACCAGTTGTCTATTTATTATTTTTTTTACTACGCATCAAGCTGCGCTGCTTGTCTTTGAACCTGTGTGCTCGCGCACTCTCGCCTTTTCCACTTATTTTTATTTTTGATTTATTTTTGATTTATTTTGTCAATTTAAAAAAAAATACGCATCTTGCTGTGCTGTTTGTGTTTGCTTGAGTGCATTCGCGCGCTCTCGCTTTCTCCACTTTACAATTTTTTTGTTATTATTTATCTATTCCTGAGAGTTTATCTTATTTTTTTTTGTTTATTTAAATGAAGTCGACCAGTTGCCTGCCCTTCCTTCCATTATCCGTCACCGAGACAAACTGAACAAAGTTCTGAGGTCGACCTTGTAAAGATAAGGATTCAAGTCTGTCTGCTGTTTACCTTTGCTCCTGCGCGCACTGCCCTTCTCTCCACATTTATGTGTTTGTTTATTTGTCTATCTAATCTTTTGGGTTTTTATTTCTAATGAGGTCGACCAGTTGTCTATTTATTATTTTTTTTACTACGCATCAAGCTGCGCTGCTTGTCTTTGCTCCTGTGTGCTCGCGCACTCTCGCCTTTTCCACTTATTTTTATTTTTGATTTATTTTTGATTTATTTTATCAATTTTTAAAAAAAATACGCATCGTGCTGTGCTGTTTGTGTTTGCTTGAGTGCATTCGCGCGCTCTCGCTTTCTCCACTTTACAATTTTTTTGTTATTATTTATCTATTCCTGAGAGTTTATCTTATTTTTTATTTGTTTATTTAAATGAAGTCGACCAGTTGCCTGCCCTTCCTTCCATTATCCGTCACCGAGACAAACTGAACAAAGTTCTGAGGTCGACCTTGTAAAGATAAGGATTCAGGTCTGTCTGCTGTTAACCTTTGCTCCTGCGCGCACTGCCCTTCTCTCCACATTTATGTGTTTGGTTGTTTGTCTATCTAATATTTTGGGTTTTTATTTCTAATGAGTTCGACCAGTTGTCTATTTATTATTTTTTTTTTACTACGCATCAAGCTGCGCTGCTTGTCTTTGCTCCTGTGTGCTCGCGCACTCTCGCCTTTTCCACTTATTTTTATTTTTGATTTATTTTTGATTTATTTTTGTCAATTTTAATAAAAAAATACGCATCGTGCTGTGCTGTTTGTGTTTGCTGGAGTGCATTCGCGCGCTCTCGCTTTCTCCACTTTACAATTTTTTTGTTATTATTTATCTATTCCTGAGAGTTTATCTTATTTTTTGTTTATTTAAATGAAGTCGACCAGTTGCCTGCCCTTCCTCCCATTATCCGTCACCGAGACAAACTGAACAAAGTACTGAGGTCGACCTTGTAAAGATAAGGATTCAGGTCTGTCTGCTGTTTACCTTTGCTCCTGCGCGCACTGCCCTTCTCTCCACATTTATGTGTTTGTTTGTTTGTCTATCTAATCTTTTGGTTTTTTATTTCTAATGAGGTCGACCAGTTGTCTATTTATTATTTTTTTTACTACGCATCAAGCTGCGCTGCTTGTCTTTGCTCCTGTGTGCTCGCGCACTCTCGCCTTTTCCACTTATTTTTATTTTTGATTTATTTTTGATTTATTTTATCAATTTTTTAAAAAAATACGCATCGTGCTGTGCTGTTTGTGTTTGCTTGAGTGCATTCGCGCGCTCTCGCTTTCTCCACTTTACAATTATTTTGTTATTATTTATCTATTCCTGAGAGTTTATCTTATTTTTTATTTGTTTATTTAAATGAAGTCGACCAGTTGCCTGCCCTTCCTTCCATTATCCGTCACCGAGACAAACTGAACAAAGTTCTGAGGTCGACCTTGTAAAGATAAGGATTCAGGTCTGTCTGCTGTTTACCTTTGCTCCTGCGCGCACTGCCCTTCTCTCCACATTAATGTGTTTGTTTGTTTGTCTACGTAATCTTTTGGGTTTTTATTTCTAATGAGGTCGACCAGTTGTCTATTTATTATTTTTTTTACTACGCATCAACCTGCGCTGCTTGTCTTTGCTCCTGTGTGCTCGTGCACTCTCGCCTTTTCCACTTATTTTTATTTTTGATTTATTTTTGATTTATTTTGTCAATTTTAAAAAAAATTCGCATCGTGCTGTGCTGTTTGTGTTTGCTTGAGTGCATTCGCGCGCTCTCGCTTTCTCCACTTTACAATTTTTTTGTTATTATTTATCTATTCCTGAGAGTTTATCTTATTTTTTATTTGTTTATTTAAATGAAGTCGACCAGTTGCCTGCCCTTCCTTCCATTATCCGTCACCGAGACAAACTGAACAAAGCTCTGAGGTCGACCTTGTAAAGATAAGGATTCAGGTCTGTCTGCTGTTTACCTTTGCTCCTGCGAGCACTGCCGTTCTCTCCACATTTATGTGTTTTTTGTTTGTCTATCTAATCTTTTGGGTTTTTATTTCTAATGAGGTCGACCAGTTGTCTATTTATTATTTTTTTTACTACGCATCAAGCTGCGCTGCTTGTCTTTGCTCCTTTGTGCTCGCCCATTCTCGCCTTTTCCACTTATTTTTATTTTTGATTTATTTTGTCAATTTAAAAAAAAATACGCATCGTGCTGTGCTGTTTGTGTTTGCTTGAGTGCATTCGCGCGCTCTCGCTTTCTCCACTTTACAATTTTTTTGTTATTATTTATCTATTCCTGAGAGTTTATCTTATTTTTTATTTGTTTATTTAAATGAAGTCGACCAGTTTCCTGGCCTTCCTTCCATTATCCGTCACCGAGACAAACTGAACAAAGTTCTGAGGTCGACCATGTAAAGATAAGGATTCAGGTCTGTCTGCTGTTTACCTTTGCTCCTGCGCGCACTGCCCTTCTCTCCACATTTATGTGTTTGTTTGTTTGTCTATCTAATCTTTTGGGTTTTTATTTCTAATGAGGTCGACCAGTTGTCTATTTATTATTTTTTTTACTACGCATCAAGCTGCGCTGCTTGTCTTTGCTCCTGTGTGCTCGCGCACTCTCGCCTTTTCCACTTATTTTTATTTTTGATTTATTTTTGATTTATTTTGTCAATTTAAAAAAAAATACGCATCGTGCTGTGCTGTTTGTGTTTGCTTGAGTGCATTCGCGCGCTCTCGCTTTCTCCACTTTACAATTTTTTTGTTATTATTTATCTATTCCTGAGAGTTTATCTTATTTTTATTTGTTTATTTAATTGAAGTCGACCAGTTGCCTGCCCTTCCTTCCATTATCCGTCACCGAGACAAACTGAACAAAGTTCTGAGGTCGACCTTGTAAAGATAAGGATTCAGGTCTGTCTGCTGTTTACCTTTGCTCCTGCCCGCACTGCCCTTCTCTCCACATTTATGTGTTTGTTTGTTTGTCTATCTAATGTTTTGGTTTTTTATTTCTAATGAGGTCGACCAGTTGTCTATTCATTATTTTCTTTACTACGCATCAAGCTGCGCTGCTTGTCTTTGCTCCTGTGGGCTCGCGCACTCTCGCCTTTTCCACTTATTTTTATTTTTGATTTATTTTTTATTTATTTTGTCAATTTAAAAAAAAATACGCATCGTGCTGTGCTGTTTGTGTTTGCTTGAGTGCATTCGCGCGCTCTCGCTTTCTCCACTTTACAATTTTTTTGTTATTATTTATCTATTCCTGAGAGTTTATCTTATTTTTTATTTGTTTATTTAAATGAAGTCGACCAGTTTCCTCCCTTCCTTCCATTATCCGTCACCGAGACAAACTGAACAAAGTTCTGAGGTCGACCTTGTAAAGATAAGGCTTCAGGTCTGTCTGCTGTTTACATTTGCTCCTGCGCGCACTGCACATCTCTCCACATTTATGTGTTTGTTTGTTTGTCTATCTAATCTTTTGGGTTTTTATTTCTAATGAGGTCGACCAGTTGTCTATTTATTATTTTTTTTTACTACGCATCAAGCTGCGCTGCTTGTCTTTGCTCCTGTGTGCTTGCGCACTCTCGCCTTTTCCACTTATTTTTATTTTTGATTTATTTTTGATTTATTTTGTCAATATAAAAAAAAATACGCATCGTGCTGTGCTGTTTGTGTTTGCTTGAGTGCATTCGCGCGCTCTCGCTTTGTGCACTTTACAATTTTTTTGTTATTATTTATCTATTCCTGAGAGTTTATCTTATTTTTTATTTGTTTATTTAAATGAAGTCGACCAGTTTCCTCCCTTCATTCCATTATCCGTCACCGAGACAAACTGAACAAAGTTCTGAGGTCGACCTTGTAAAGATAAGGATTCAGGTCTGTCTGCTGTTTACCTTTGCTCCTGCGCGCACTGCCGTTCTCTCCACATTAATGTGTTTGTTTGTTTGTCTATCTAATCTTTTGGGTTTTTATTTCTAATGAGGTCGACCAGTTGTCTATTTATTATTTTTTTTACTACGCATCAACCTGCGCTGCTTGTCTTTGCTCCTGTGTGCTCGTGCACTCTCGCCTTTTCCACTTATTTTTATTTTTGATTTATTTTTGATTTATTTTGTCAATATAAAAAAAAATACGCAACGTGCTGTGCTGTTTGTGTTTGCTTGAGTGCATTCGCGCGCTCTCGCTTTGTGCACTTTACAATTTTTTTGTTATTATTTATCTATTCCTGAGAGTTTATCTTATTTTTTATTTGTTTATTTAAATGAAGTCGACCAGTTGCCTGCCCTTCCTTCCATTATCCGTCACCGAGACAAACTGAACAAAGCTCTGAGGTCGACCTTGTAAAGATAAGGATTCAGGTCTGTCTGCTGTTTACCTTTGCTCCTGCGAGCACTGCCGTTCTCTCCACATTTATGTGTTTTTTGTTTGTCTATCTAATCTTTTGGGTTTTTATTTCTAATGAGGTCGACCAGTTGTCTATTTATTATTTTTTTTACTACGCATCAAGCTGCGCTGCTTGTCTTTGCTCCTGTGTGCTCGCGCACTCTCGCCTTTTCCACTTATTTTTATTTTTGATTTATTTTGTCAATTAAAAAAAATACGCATCGTGCTGTGCTGTTTGTGTTTGCTTGAGTGCATTCGCGCGCTCTTGCTTTCTCCACTTTACAATTTTTTTGTTATTATTTATCTATTCCTGAGGGTTTATCTTATTTTTTATTTGTTTATTTAAATGAAGTCGACCAGTTGCCTGCCCTTCCTTCCATTATCTTTCACCGAGACAAACTGAACAATGTTCTGAGGTCGACCTTGTAAAGCTAAGGATTCAGGTTTGTCTGCCGTTTACCTTTGCTCCTGCGCGCACTGCCCTTCTCTCCACATTTATGTGTTTGTTTGTTTGTCTATCTAATCTTTTGGGTTTTTATTTCTAATGAGGTCGACCAGTTGTCTATTTATTATTTTGTTTACTACGCATCAAGCTGCGCTGCTTGTCTTTGCTCCTGTGTGCTCGCGCACTCTCGCCTTTTCCACTTATTTTTATTTTTCATTTATTTTTGATTTATTTTGTCAATTTAAAAAAAAATACGCATCGTGCTGTGCTGTTTGTGTTTGCTTGAGTGCATTCGCGCGCTCTCGCTTTCTCCACTTTACAATTTTTTTGTTATTATTTATCTATTCCTGAGAGTTTATCTTATTTTTATTTGTTTATTTAATTGAAGTCGACCAGTTGCCTGCCCTTCCTTCCATTATCCGTCACCGAGACAAACTGAACAAAGTTCTGAGGTCGACCTTGTAAAGATAAGGATTCAGGTCTGTCTGCTGTTTACCTTTGCTCCTGCCCGCACTGCCCTTCTCTCCACATTTATGTGTTTGTTTGTTTGTCTATCTAATGTTTTGGTTTTTTATTTCTAATGAGGTCGACCAGTTGTCTATTCATTATTTTCTTTACTACGCATCAAGCTGCGCTGCTTGTCTTTGCTCCTGTGGGCTCGCGCACTCTCGCCTTTTCCACTTATTTTTATTTTTGATTTATTTTTTATTTATTTTGTCAATTTAAAAAAAAATACGCATCGTGCTGTGCTGTTTGTGTTTGCTTGAGTGCATTCGCGCGCTCTCGCTTTCTCCACTTTACAATTTTTTTGTTATTATTTATCTATTCCTGAGAGTTTATCTTATTTTTTATTTGTTTATTTAAATGAAGTCGACCAGTTTCCTCCCTTCCTTCCATTATCCGTCACCGAGACAAACTGAACAAAGTTCTGAGGTCGACCTTGTAAAGATAAGGCTTCAGGTCTGTCTGCTGTTTACCTTTGCTCCTGCGCGCACTGCCCTTCTCTCCACATTTATGTGTTTGTTTGTTTGTCTATCTAATCTTTTGGGTTTTTATTTCTAATGAGGTCGACCAGTTGTCTATTTATTATTTTTTTTTACTACGCATCAAGCTGCGCTGCTTGTCTTTGCTCCTGTGTGCTTGCGCACTCTCGCCTTTTCCACTTATTTTTATTTTTGATTTATTTTTGATTTATTTTGTCAATATAAAAAAAAATACGCATCGTGCTGTGCTGTTTGTGTTTGCTTGAGTGCATTCGCGCGCTCTCGCTTTGTGCACTTTACAATTTTTTTGTTATTATTTATCTATTCCTGAGAGTTTATCTTATTTTTTATTTGTTTATTAAAATGAAGTCGACCAGTTTCCTCCCTTCATTCCATTATCCGTCACCGAGACAAACTGAACAAAGTTCTGAGGTCGACCTTGTAAAGATAAGGATTCAGGTCTGTCTGCTGTTTACCTTTGCTCCTGCGCGCACTGCCGTTCTCTCCACATTAATGTGTTTGTTTGTTTGTCTATCTAATCTTTTGGGTTTTTATTTCTAATGAGGTCGACCAGTTGTCTATTTATTATTTTTTTTACTACGCATCAACCTGCGCTGCTTGTCTTTGCTCCTGTGTGCTCGTGCACTCTCGCCTTTTCCACTTATTTTTATTTTTGATTTATTTTTGATTTATTTTGTCAATATAAAAAAAATACGCAACGTGCTGTGCTGTTTGTGTTTGCTTGAGTGCATTCGCGCGCTCTCGCTTTGTGCACTTTACAATTTTTTTGTTATTATTTATCTATTCCTGAGAGTTTATCTTATTTTTTATTTGTTTATTTAAATGAAGTCGACCAGTTGCCTGCCCTTCCTTCCATTATCCGTCACCGAGACAAACTGAACAAAGCTCTGAGGTCGACCTTGTAAAGATAAGGATTCAGGTCTGTCTGCTGTTTACCTTTGCTCCTGCGAGCACTGCCGTTCTCTCCACATTTATGTGTTTTTTGTTTGTCTATCTAATCTTTTGGGTTTTTATTTCTAATGAGGTCGACCAGTTGTCTATTTATTATTTTTTTTACTACGCATCAAGCTGCGCTGCTTGTCTTTGCTCCTGTGTGCTCGCGCACTCTCGCCTTTTCCACTTATTTTTATTTTTGATTTATTTTGTCAATTAAAAAAAATACGCATCGTGCTGTGCTGTTTGTGTTTGCTTGAGTGCATTCGCGCGCTCTTGCTTTCTCCACTTTACAATTTTTTTGTTATTATTTATCTATTCCTGAGGGTTTATCTTATTTTTTATTTGTTTATTTAAATGAAGTCGACCAGTTGCCTGCCCTTCCTTCCATTATCTTTCACCGAGACAAACTGAACAATGTTCTGAGGTCGACCTTGTAAAGCTAAGGATTCAGGTCTGTCTGCTGTTTACCTTTGCTCCTGCGCGCACTGCCCTTCTCTCCACATTTATGTGTTTGTTTGTTTGTCTATCTAATCTTTTGGGTTTTTATTTCTAATGAGGTCGACCAGTTGTCTATTTATTATTTTGTTTACTACGCATCAAGCTGCGCTGCTTGTCTTTGCTCCTGTGTGCTCGCGCACTCTCGCCTTTTCCACTTATTTTTATTTTTGATTTATTTTTGATTTATTTTGTCAATTTTAAAAAAAAATACGCATCGTGCTGTGCTGTTTGTGTTTGCTTGAGTGCATTCGTGCGCTCTCGCTTTCTCCAATTTACAATTTTTTTGTTATTATTTATCCATTCCTGAGTTTATCTTATTTTTTATTTGTTTATTTAAATGAAGTCGACCAGTTGCCTGCCCTTCCTTCCATTATCCGTCACCGAGACAAACTGAACAAAGTTCTGAGGTCGACCTTGTAAAGATAAGGATTCAGGTCTGTCTGCTGTTTACCTTTGCTCCTGCGCGCACTGCCCTTCTCTCCACATTTATGTGTTTGTTTGTTTGTCTAACTAATCTTTTGGGTTTTTATTTCTAATGAGGTCGACCAGTTGTCTATTTATTATTTTGTTTACTACGCATCAAGCTGCGCTGCTTGTCTTTGCTCCTGTGTGCTCGCGCACTCTCGCCTTTTCCACTTATTTTTATTTTTGATTTATTTTCTCAATTTAAAAAAAATACGCATCGTGCTGTGCTGTTTGTGTTTGCTTGAGTGCATTCGCGCGCTCTCGCTTTCTCCACTTTACAATTTTTTTGTTATTATTTATCTATTCCTGAGAGTTTATCTTATTTTTTATTTGTTTATTTAAATGAAGTCGACCAGTTGCCTGCCCTTCCTTCCATTATCCGTCACCGAGACAAACTGAACAAAGTTCTGAGGTCGACCTTGTAAAGATAAGGATTCAGGTCTGTCTGCCGTTTACCTTTGCTCCTGCGCGCACTGCCCTTCTCTCCACATTTATGTGTTTGTTTGTTTGTCTCTCTAATCTTTTGGGTTTTTATTTCTAATGAGGTCGACCAGTTGTCTATTTATCATTTTTTTTACTACGCATCAAGCTGCGCTGCTTGTCTTTGCTCCTGTGTGCTCGCGCACTCTCGCCTTTTCCACTTATTTTTATTTTTGATTTATTTTTGATTTATTTTGTCAAATTTAAAAAAAAATACGCATCGTGCTGTGCTGTTTGTGTTTGCTTGAGTGCATTCGCGTGCTCTCGCTTTCTCCACTTTACAATTTTTTTGTTATTATTTGTCTATTCCTGAGAGTTTATCTTATTTTATATTTGTTTATTTAAATGAAGTCGACCAGTTGCCTGCCCTTCCTTCCATTATCCGTCACCGAGACAAACTGAACAAATTTCTGAGGTCGACCTTGTAAAGATAAGGATTCAGGTCTGTCTGCTGTTTACCTTTGCTCCTGCGCGCACTGCCCTTCTCTCTACATTTATGTGTTTGTTTGTTTGTCTATCTAATCTTTTGGGTTTTTATTTCTAATGAGGTCGACCAGTTGTCTATTTATTATTTTTTTTACTACGCATCAAGCTGCGCTGCTTGTCTTTGCTCCTGTGTGCTCGCGCACTCTCGCCTTTTCCACTTATTTTTATTTTTGATTTATTTTTTATTTATTTTGTCAATTTAAAAAAAAATACGCATCGTGCTGTGCTGTTTGTGTTTGCTTGAGTGCATTCGCGCGTTCTCGCTTTCTCCACTTTACAATTTTTTTGTTATTATTTATCTATTCCTGAGAGTTTATCTTATTTTTTATTTGTTTATTTAAATGAAGTCGACCAGTTGCCTGCCCTTCCTTCCATTATCCGTCACCGAGACAAACTGAACAAAGTTCTGAGGTCGACCTTGTAAAGAAAAGGATTCAGGTCTGTCTGCTGTTTACCTTTGCTCCTGCGCGCACTGCCCTTCTCTCCACATTTATGTGTTTGTTTGTTTGTCTATCTAATCTTTTGGGTTTTTATTTCTAATGAGGTCGACCAGTTGTCTATTTGTTATTTTTTTTACTATGCATCAAGCTGCGCTGCTTGTCTTTGCTCCTGTGTGCTCGCGCACTCTCGCCTTTTCCACTTATTTTTAATTTTGATTTATTTTGTCAATTTTAAAAAAAAGTACGCATCGTGCTGTGCTGTTTGTGTTTGCTTGAGTGCATTCGCGCGCTCTCGCTTTCTCCACTTTACAATTTTTTTGTTATTATTTATCTATTCCTGAGAGTTTATCTTATTTTTTATTTGTTTATTTAAATGACGTCGACCAGTTGCCTGCCCTTCCTTCCATTATCCGTCACCGAGACAAACTGAACAAAGTTCTGAGGTCGACCTTGTAAAGATAAGGATTCAGGTCTGTCTGCTGTTTACCTTTGCTCCTGCGCGCACTGCCCTTCTCTCCACATTTATGTGTTTGTTTGTTTGTCTATCTATTCTTTTGGGTTTTTATTTCTAATGAGGTCGACCAGTTGTCTATTTATTATTTTGTTTACTACGCATCAAGCTGCGCTGCTTTTCTTTGCTCCTGTGTGCTCGCGCACTCTCGCCTTTTCCACTTATTTTTATTTTTGATTTATTTTTGATTTATTTTGTCAATTTTTAAAAAAAATACGCATCGTGCTGTGCTGTTTGTGTTTGCTTGAGTGCATTCGCGCGCTCTCCCTTTCTCCACTTTACAATTCTTTTGTTATTAATTATCTATTCATGAGAGTTTATCTTATTTTTATTTGTTTATTTAAATGAAGTCGACCAGTTGCCTGCCCTTCTTTCCATTGTCCGTCACCGAGACAAACTGAACAAAGTTCTGAGGTCGACCTTGTAAAGATAAGGATTCAGGTCTGTCTGCTGTTTACCTTTGCTCCTGCGCGCACTGCCCTTCTCTCCACATTTATGTGTTTGTTTGTTTGTCTATCTAATCTTTTGGGTTTTTATTTCTAATGAGGTCGACCAGTTGTCTATTTATTATTTTTTTTACTACGCATCAAGCTGCGCTGCTTGTCTTTGCTCCTGTGTGCTCGCGCACTCTCGCCTTTTCCACTTATTTTTATTTTTGATTTATTTTTGATTTACTTTGTCAATTTTTTAAAAAAATACGCATCGTGCTGTGCTGTTTGTGTTTGCTTGAGTGCATTCGCGTGCTCTCGCTTTCTCCACTTTACAATTTTTTTGTTATTATTTATCTATTCCTGAGAGTTTATCGTATTTTTATTTGTTTATTTAAATGAAGTCGACCAGTTGCCTGCCCTTCCTTCCATTATCCGTCACCGAGACAAACTGAACAAAGTTCTGAGGTCGACCTTGTAAAGATAAGGATTCAGGTCTGTCTGCTGTTTACCTTAGCTCCTGCCCCCACTGCCCTTCTCTCCACATTTATGTGTTTGTTTGTTTGTCTATCTAATCTTTTGGGTTTTTATTTCTAATGAGGTCGACCAGTTGTCTATTTATTATTTTTTTTACTACGCATCAAGCTGCGCTGCTTGTCTTTGCTCCTGTGTGCTCGCGCACTCTCGCCTTTTCCACTTATTTTTATTTTTGATTTATTTTTGATTTATTTTGTCAATTTTAAAAAAAAATACGCATCGTGCTGTGCTGTTTGTGTTTGCTTGTGTGCATTCGCGCGCTCTCGCTTTCTCCACTTTACAATTTTTTTGTTATTATTTATCTATTCCTGAGAGTTTATCTTATTTTTTATTTGTTTATTTAAATGAAGTCGACCAGTTGCCTGCCCTTCCTTCCATTATCCGTCACCGAGACAAACTCAACAAAGTTCTGAGGTCGACCTTGTAAAGATAAGGATTCAGGTCTGTCTGCTGTTTACCTTTGCTCCTGCGCGCACTGACCGTCTCTCCACATTTATGTGTTTGTTTGTTTGTCTATCTAATCTTTTGGGTTTTTATTTCTAATGAGGTCGACCAGTTGTCTATTTATTATTTTTTTTACTACGCATCAAGCTGCGCTGCTTGTCTTTGCTCCTGTGTGCTCGCGCACTCTCGCCTTTTCCACTTATTTTTATTTTTGATTTATTTTTGATTTATTTTGTCAATTTAAAAAAAATACGCATCGTGCTGTGCTGTTTGTGTTTGCTTGAGTGCATTCGCGCGCTCTCGTTTTCTCCACTTTACAATTTTTTTGTTATTATTTATCTATTCCTGAGAGTTTATCTTATTTTTTATTTGTTTATTTGAATGAAGTCGACCAGTTGCCTGCCCTTCTTTCCATTATCCGTCACCGAGACAAACTGAACAAAGTTCTGAGGTCGACCTTGTAAAGATAACGATTCAGGTCTGTCTGCTGTTTACCTTTGCTCCTGCGCGCACTGACCTTCTCTCCACATTTATGTGTTTGTTTGTTTGTCTATCTAATCTTTTGGGTTTTTAATTCTAATGAGGTCGACCAGTTGTCTATTTATTATTTTTTTTACTACGCATCAAGCTGCTCTGCTTGTCTTTGCTCCTGTGTGCTCCCGCACTCTCGCCTTTTCCACTTATTTTTATTTTTGATTTATTTTGTCAATTTTAAAAAAAAATACGCATCGTGCTGTGCTGTTTGTGTTTGCTTGAGTGCATTCGCGCGCTCTCGCTTTCTCCACTTTACAATTTTTTTGTTATTATTTATCTATTCCTGAGAGTTTATCTTATTTTTTATTTGTTTATTTAAATGAAGTCGACCAGTTGCCTGCCCTTCCTACCATTATCCGTCACCGAGACAAACTGAACAAAGTTCTGAGGTCGACCTTGTAAAGATAAGGATTCAGGTCTGTCTGCTGTTTACCTTTGCTCCTGCGCGCACTGCCCTTCTCTCCACATTTATGTGTTTGTTTGTTTGTCTATCTAATCTTTTGGGTTTTTATTTCTAATGAGGTCGACCAGTTGTCTATTTATTATTTTTTTTACTACGCATCAAGCTGCGCTGCTTGTCTTTGCTCCTGTGTGCTCGCGCACTCTCGCCTTTTCCACTAATTTTTATTTTTGATTTATTTTTGATTTATTTTGTCAATTTTAAAAAAAGTACGCATCGTGCTGTGCTGTTTGTGTTTGCTTGAGTGCATTCGCGCGCTCTCGCATTCTCCACTTTACAATTTTTTTGTTATTATTTATCTATTCCTGAGAGTTTATCTTATTTTTTATTTGTTTATTTAAATGACGTCGTCCAGTTGCCTGCCCTTCCTTCCATTATCCGTCACCGAGACAAACGGAACAAAGTTCTGAGGTCGACCTTGTAAAGATAAGGATTCAGGTCTGTCTGCTGTTTACCTTAGCTCCTGCCCCCACTGCCCTTCTCTCCACATTTATGTGTTTGTTTGTTTGTCTATCTAATCTTTTGGGTTTTTATTTCTAATGAGGTCGACCAGTTGTCTATTTATTATTTTTTTTACTACGCATCAAGCTGCGCTGCTTGTCTTTGCTCCTGTGTGCTCGCGCACTCTCGCCTTTTCCACTTATTTTTATTTTTGATTTATTTTTGATTTATTTTGTCAATTTTAAAAAAAAATACGCATCGTGCTGTGCAGTTTGTGTTTGCTTGTGTGCATTCGCGCGCTCTCGCTTTCTCCACTTTACAATTTTTTTGTTATTATTTATCTATTCCTGAGAGTTTATCTTATTTTTTATTTGTTTATTTAAATGAAGTCGACCAGTTGCCTGCCCTTCCTTCCATTATCCGTCACCGAGACAAATTCAACAAAGTTCTGAGGTCGACCTTGTAAAGATAAGGATTCAGGTCTGTCTGCTGTTTACCTTTGCTCCTGCGCGCACTGACCGTCTCTCCACATTTATGTGTTTGTTTGTTTGTCTATCTAATCTTTTGGGTTTTTATTTCTAATGAGGTCGACCAGTTGTCTATTTATTATTTTTTTTACTACGCATCAAGCTGCGCTGCTTGTCTTTGCTCCTGTGTGCTCGCGCACTCTCGCCTTTTCCACTTATTTTTATTTTTGATTTATTTTTGATTTATTTTGTCAATTTAAAAAAAATACGCATCGTGCTGTGCTGTTTGTGTTTGCTTGAGTGCATTCGCGCGCTCTCGTTTTCTCCACTTTACAATTTTTTTGTTATTATTTATCTATTCCTGAGAGTTTATCTTATTTTTTATTTGTTTATTTGAATGAAGTCGACCAGTTGCCTGCCCTTCTTTCCATTATCCGTCACCGAGACAAACTGAACAAAGTTCTGAGGTCGACCTTGTAAAGATAACGATTCAGGTCTGTCTGCTGTTTACCTTTGCTCCTGCGCGCACTGACCTTCTCTCCACATTTATTTGTTTGTTTGTTTGTCTATCTAATCTTTTGGGTTTTTAATTCTAATGAGGTCGACCAGTTGTCTATTTATTGTTTTTTTTACTACGCATCAAGCTGCTCTGCTTGTCTTTGCTCCTGTGTGCTCGCGCACTCTCGCCTTTTCTACTTATTTTTATTTTTGATTTATTTTGTCAATTTTAAAAAAAAATACGCATCGTGCTGTGCTGTTTGTGTTTGCTTGAGTGCATTCGCGCGCTCTCGCTTTCTCCACTTTACAATTTTTTTGTTATTATTTATCTATTCCTGAGAGTTTATCTTATTTTTTATTTGTTTATTTAAATGAAGTCGACCAGTTGCCTGCCCTTCCTACCATTATCCGTCACCGAGACAAACTGAACAAAGTTCTGAGGTCGACCTTGTAAAGATAAGGATTCAGTTCTGTCTGCTGTTTACCTTTGCTCCTGCGCGCACTGCCCTTCTCTCCACATTTATGTGTTTGTTTGTTTGTCTATCTAATCTTTTGGGTTTTTATTTCTAATGAGGTCGACCAGTTGTCTATTTATTATTTTTTTTACTACGCATCAAGCTGCGCTGCTTGTCTTTGCTCCTGTGTGCTCGCGCACTCTCGCCTTTTCCACTAATTTTTATTTTTGATTTATTTTTGATTTATTTTGTCAATTTTAAAAAAAGTACGCATCGTGCTGTGCTGTTTGTGTTTGCTTGAGTGCATTCGCGCGCTCTCGCATTCTCCACTTTACAATTTTTTTGTTATTATTTATCTATTCCTGAGAGTTTATCTTATTTTTTATTTGTTTATTTAAATGACGTCGTCCAGTTGCCTGCCCTTCCTTCCATTATCCGTCACCGAGACAAACGGAACAAAGTTCTGAGGTCGACCTTGTAAAGATAAGGATTCAGGTCTGTCTGTTGTTTACCTTTGCTCCTGCGCGCACTGCCCTTCTCTCCACATTTATGTGTTTGTTTGTTTGTCTATCTATTCTTTTGGGTTTTTATTTCTAATGAGGTCGACCAGTTGTCTATTTATTATTGTGTTTACTACGCATCAAGCTGCGCTGCTTTTCTTTGCTCCTGTGTGCTCGCGCACTCTCGCCTTTTCCACTTATTTTTATTTTTGATTTATTTTTGATTAATTTTGTCAATTTTTAAAAAAAATACGCATCGTGCTGTGCTGTTTGTGTTTGCTTGAGTGCATTCGCGCGCTCTCCCTTTCTCCACTTTACAATTCTTTTGTTATTATTTATCTATTCCTGAGAGTTTATCTTATTTTTATTTGTTTATTTAAATGAAGTCGACCAGTTGCCTGCCCTTCCTTCCATTATCCGTCACCGAGACAAACTCAACAAAGTTCTGAGGTCGACCTTGTAAAGATAAGGATTCAGGTCTGTCTGCTGTTTACCTTTGCTCCTGTCCCCACTGCCCTTCTCTCCACATTTATGTGTTTGTTTGTTTGTCTATCTAATCTTTTGGGTTTTTATTTCTAATGAGGTCGACCAGTTGTCTATTTATTATTTTTTTTACTACGTATCCAGCTGCGCTGCTTGTCTTTGCTCCTGTGTGCTCGCGCACTCTCGCCTTTTCCACTTATTTTTATTTTTGATTTATTTTGTCAATTTTAAAAAAAAGTACGCACCGTGCTGTGCTGTTTGTGTTTGCTTGAGTGCATTCGCGCGCTCTCGCTTTCTCCACTTTACAATTTTTTTTGTTATTATTTATCTATTCCTGAGAGTTTATCTTATTTTTTATTTGTTTATTTAAATGAAGTTGACCAGTTGTCTGCCCTTCCTTCCATTATCCGTAACCGAGACAAACTGAACAAAGTTCTGAGGTCGACCTTGTAAAGATAAGGATTCAGGTCTGTCTGCTGTTTACCTTTGCTCCTGGGTGCACTGCCCTTCTCTCCACATTTATGTGTTTGTTTGTTTGTCTATCTAATCTTTTGGGTTTTTATTTCTAATGAGGTCGACCAGTTGTCTATTTATTATTTTTTTTACTACGCATCATGCTGCGCTGCTTGTCTTTGCTCCTGTGTGCTCGCGCACTCTCGCCTTTTATACTTATTTTTATTTTTGATTTATTTTTGATTTATTTTGTCAATTTAAAAAAAATACGCATCGTGCTGTGCTGTTTGTGTTTGCTTGAGTGCATTCGCGCGCTCTCGCTTTCTCCACTTTACAATTTTTTTGTTATTATTTATCTATTCCTGAGAGTTTATCTTATTTTTTATTTGTTTATTTAAATGAAGTCGACCAGTTGCCTGCCCTTCCTTCCATTATCCTTCACCGAGACAAACTGAACAAATTTCTGAGGTCGACCTTGTAAAGATAAGGATTCAGGTCTGTCTGCTGTTTACCTTTGCTCCTGCGCGCACTGCCCTTCTCTCCACATTTATGTGTTTGTTTGTTTGTCTATCTAATCTTTTGGGTTTTTATTTCTAATGAGGTCGACCAGTTGTCTATTTATTATTTTTTTTACTACGCATCAAGCTGCGCTGCTTGTCTTTGCTCCTGTGTGCTCGCGCACTCTCGCCTTTTCCACTTATTTTTATTTTTGATTTATTTTTGATTTATTTTGTCAATTTAAAAAAAAATACGCATCGTGCTGTGCTGTTTGTGTTTGCTTGAGTGCATTCGCGCGCTCTCGCTTTCTCCACTTTACAATTTTTTTGTTATTATTTATCTATTCCTGAGAGTTTATCTTATTTTTTATTTGTTTATTTAAATGAAGTCGACCAGTTGCCTGCCCTTCCTTCCATTATCCGTCACCGAGACAAACTGAACAAAGTTCTGAGGTCGACCTTGTAAAGATAAGGATTCAGGTCTGTCTGCTGTTTACCTTTGCTCCTGCGCGCACTGCCCTTCTCTCCACATTTATGTGTTTGTTTGTTTGTCTATCTAATCTTTTGGGTTTTTATTTCTAATGAGGTCGACCAGTTGTCTATTTATTATTTTTTTTACTACGCATCAAGCTGCGCTGCTTGTCTTTGCTCCTGTGTGCTCGCGCACTCTCTCCTTTTCCACTTATTTTTATTTTTGATTTATTTTTGATTTATTTTGTCAATTTAAAAAAAATATGCATCGTGCTGTGCTGTTTGTGTTTGCTTGAGTGCATTCGCGCGCTCTCGCTTTCTCCACTTTACAATTTTTTTGTTATTATTTATCTATTCCTGAGAGTTTATCTTATTTTTTATTTGTTTATTTAAATGAAGTCGACCAGTTGCCTGCCCTTCCTTCCATTATCCGTCACCGAGACAAACTGAACAAAGTTCTGAGGTCGACCTTGTAAAGAGAAGGATTCAGGTCTGTCTGCTGTTTACCTTTGCTCATGCGCGCACTGCCCTTCTCTCCACATTTATGTGTTTGTTTGTTTGTCTATCTAATCTTTTGGGTTTTTATTTCTAATGAGGTCGACCAGTTGTCTATTTATTATTTTTTTTACTACGCATCAAGCTGCGCTGCTTGTCTTTGCTCCTGTGTGCTCGCGCACTCTCGCCTTTTCCACTTATTTTTATTTTTGATTTATTTTTGATTTACTTTGTCAATTTTTTAAAAAAATACGCATCGTGCTGTGCTGTTTGTGTTTGCTTGAGTGCATTCGCGTGCTCTCGCTTTCTCCACTTTACAATTTTTTTGTTATTATTTATCTATTCCTGAGAGTTTATCGTATTTTTATTTGTTTATTTAAATGAAGTCGACCAGTTGCCTGCCCTTCCTTCCATTATCCGTCACCGAGACAAACTGAACAAAGTTCTGAGGTCGACCTTGTAAAGATAAGGATTCAGGTCTGTCTGCTGTTTACCTTAGCTCCTGCCCCCACTGCCCTTCTCTCCACATTTATGTGTTTGTTTGTTTGTCTATCTAATCTTTTGGGTTTTTATTTCTAATGAGGTCGACCAGTTGTCTATTTATTATTTTTTTTACTACGCATCAAGCTGCGCTGCTTGTCTTTGCTCCTGTGTGCTCGCGCACTCTCGCCTTTTCCACTTATTTTTATTTTTGATTTATTTTTGATTTATTTTGTCAATTTTAAAAAAAAATACGCATCGTGCTGTGCTGTTTGTGTTTGCTTGTGTGCATTCGCGCGCTCTCGCTTTCTCCACTTTACAATTTTTTTGTTATTATTTATCTATTCCTGAGAGTTTATCTTATTTTTTATTTGTTTATTTAAATGAAGTCGACCAGTTGCCTGCCCTTCCTTCCATTATCCGTCACCGAGACAAACTCAACAAAGTTCTGAGGTCGACCTTGTAAAGATAAGGATTCAGGTCTGTCTGCTGTTTACCTTTGCTCCTGCGCGCACTGACCGTCTCTCCACATTTATGTGTTTGTTTGTTTGTCTATCTAATCTTTTGGGTTTTTATTTCTAATGAGGTCGACCAGTTGTCTATTTATTATTTTTTTTACTACGCATCAAGCTGCGCTGCTTGTCTTTGCTCCTGTGTGCTCGCGCACTCTCGCCTTTTCCACTTATTTTTATTTTTGATTTATTTTTGATTTATTTTGTCAATTTAAAATAATACGCATCGTGCTGTGCTGTTTGTGTTTGCTTGAGTGCATTCGCGCGCTCTCGTTTTCTCCACTTTACAATTTTTTTGTTATTATTTATAAATTCCTGAGAGTTTATCTTATTTTTTATTTGTTTATTTGAATGAAGTCGACCAGTTGCCTGCCCTTCTTTCCATTATCCGTCACCGAGACAAACTGAACAAAGTTCTGAGGTCGACCTTGTAAAGATAACGATTCAGGTCTGTCTGCTGTTTACCTTTGCTCCTGCGCGCACTGACCTTCTCTCCACATTTATGTGTTTGTTTGTTTGTCTATCTAATCTTTTGGGTTTTTATTTCTAATGAGGTCGACCAGTTGTCTATTTATTATTTTTTTTACTACGCATCAAGCTGCGCTGCTTGTCTTTGCTCCTGTGTGCTCGCGCACTCTCGCCTTTTCCACTTATTTTTATTTTTGATTTATTTTTGATTTATTTTGTCAATTTAAAAAAAAATACGCATCGTGCTGTGCTGTTTGTGTTTGCTTGAGTGCATTCGCGCGCTCTCGCTTTCTCCACTTTACAATTTTTTTGTTATTATTTATCTATTCCTGAGAGTTTATCTTATTTTTTATTTGTTTATTTAAATGAAGTCGACCAGTTGCCTGCCCTTCCTTCCATTATCCGTCACCGAGACAAACTGAACAAAGTTCTGAGGTCGACCTTGTAAAGATAAGGATTCAGGTCTGTCTGCTGTTTACCTTTGCTCCTGTGCGCACTGCCCTTCTCTCCACATTTATGTGTTTGTTTGTTTGTCTATCTAATCTTTTGGGTTTTTATTTCTAATGAGGTCGACCAGTTGTCTATTTATTATTTTTTTTACTACGCATCAAGCTGCGCTGCTTGTCTTTGCTCCTGTGTGCTCGCGCACTCTCTCCTTTTCCACTTATTTTTATTTTTGATTTATTTTTGATTTATTTTGTCAATTTAAAAAAAATATGCATCGTGCTGTGCTGTTTGTGTTTGCTTGAGTGCATTCGCGCGCTCTCGCTTTCTCCACTTTACAATTTTTTTGTTATTATTTATCTATTCCTGACAGTTTATCTTATTTTTTATTTGTTTATTTAAATGAAGTCGACCAGTTGCCTGCCCTTCCTTCCATTATCCGTCACCGAGAAAAACTGAACAAAGTTCTGAGGTCGACCTTGTAAAGAGAAGGATTCAGGTCTGTCTGCTGTTTACCTTTGCTCATGCGCGCACTGCCCTTCTCTCCACATTTATGTGTTTGTTTGTTTGTCTATCTAATCTTTTGGGTTTTTATTTCTAATGAGGTCGACCAGTTGTCTATTTATTATTTTTTTTACTACGCATCAAGCTGCGCTGCTTGTCTTTGCTCCTGTGTGCTCGCGCACTCTCGCCTTTTCCACTTATTTTTATTTTTGATTTATTTTTGATTTACTTTGTCAATTTTTTAAAAAAATACGCATCGTGCTGTGCTGTTTGTGTTTGCTTGAGTGCATTCGCGTGCTCTCGCTTTCTCCACTTTACAATTTTTTTGTTATTATTTATCTATTCCTGAGAGTTTATCGTATTTTTATTTGTTTATTTAAATGAAGTCGACCAGTTGCCTGCCCTTCCTTCCATTATCCGTCACCGAGACAAACTGAACAAAGTTCTGAGGTCGACCTTGTAAAGATAAGGATTCAGGTCTGTCTGCTGTTTACCTTAGCTCCTGCCCCCACTGCCCTTCTCTCCACATTTATGTGTTTGTTTGTTTGTCTATCTAATCTTTTGGGTTTTTATTTCTAATGAGGTCGACCAGTTGTCTATTTATTATTTTTTTTACTACGCATCAAGCTGCGCTGCTTGTCTTTGCTCCTGTGTGCTCGCGCACTCTCGCCTTTTCCACTTATTTTTATTTTTGATTTATTTTTGATTTATTTTGTCAATTTTAAAAAAAAATACGCATCGTGCTGTGCTGTTTGTGTTTGCTTGTGTGCATTCGCGCGCTCTCGCTTTCTCCACTTTACAATTTTTTTGTTATTATTTATCTATTCCTGAGAGTTTATCTTATTTTTTATTTGTTTATTTAAATGAAGTCGACCAGTTGCCTGCCCTTCCTTCCATTATCCGTCACCGAGACAAACTCAACAAAGTTCTGAGGTCGACCTTGTAAAGATAAGGATTCAGGTCTGTCTGCTGTTTACCTTTGCTCCTGCGCGCACTGACCGTCTCTCCACATTTATGTGTTTGTTTGTTTGTCTATCTAATCTTTTGGGTTTTTATTTCTAATGAGGTCGACCAGTTGTCTATTTATTATTTTTTTTACTACGCATCAAGCTGCGCTGCTTGTCTTTGCTCCTGTGTGCTCGCGCACTCTCGCCTTTTCCACTTATTTTTATTTTTGATTTATTTTTGATTTATTTTGTCAATTTAAAAAAAATACGCATCGTGCTGTGCTGTTTGTGTTTGCTTGAGTGCATTCGCGCGCTCTCGTTTTCTCCACTTTACAATTTTTTTGTTATTATTTATCTATTCCTGAGAGTTTATCTTATTTTTTATTTGTTTATTTGAATGAAGTCGACCAGTTGCCTGCCCTTCTTTCCATTATCCGTCACCGAGACAAACTGAACAAAGTTCTGAGGTCGACCTTGTAAAGATAACGATTCAGGTCTGTCTGCTGTTTACCTTTGCTCCTGCGCGCACTGACCTTCTCTCCACATTTATGTGTTTGTTTGTTTGTCTATCTAATCTTTTGGGTTTTTAATTCTAATGAGGTCGACCAGTTGTCTATTTATTATTTTTTTTACTACGCATCAAGCTGCTCTGCTTGTCTTTGCTCCTGTGTGCTCGCGCACTCTCGCCTTTTCCACTTATTTTTATTTTTGATTTATTTTGTCAATTTTAAAAAAAAATACGCATCGTGCTGTGCTGTTTGTGTTTGCTTGAGTGCATTCGCGCGCTCTCGCTTTCTCCACTTTACAATTTTTTTGTTATTATTTATCTATTCCTGAGAGTTTATCTTATTTTTTATTTGTTTATTTAAATGAAGTCGACCAGTTGCCTGCCCTTCCTACCATTATCCGTCACCGAGACAAACTGAACAAAGTTCTGAGGTCGACCTTGTAAAGATAAGGATTCAGGTCTGTCTGCTGTTTACCTTTGCTCCTGCGCGCACTGCCCTTCTCTCCACATTTATGTGTTTGTTTGTTTGTCTATCTAATCTTTTGGGTTTTTATTTCTAATGAGGTCGACCAGTTGTCTATTTATTATTTTTTTTACTACGCATCAAGCTGCGCTGCTTGTCTTTGCTCCTGTGTGCTCGCGCACTCTCGCCTTTTCCACTAATTTTTATTTTTGATTTATTTTTGATTTATTTTGTCAATTTTAAAAAAAGTACGCATCGTGCTGTGCTGTTTGTGTTTGCTTGAGTGCATTCGCGTGCTCTCGCATTCTCCACTTTACAATTTTTTTGTTATTATTTATCTATTCCTGAGAGTTTATCTTATTTTTTATTTGTTTATTTAAATGACGTCGTCCAGTTGCCTGCCCTTCCTTCCATTATCCGTCACCGAGACAAACGGAACAAAGTTCTGAGGTCGACCTTGTAAAGATAAGGATTCAGGTCTGTCTGCTGTTTACCTTAGCTCCTGCCCCCACTGCCCTTCTCTCCACATTTATGTGTTTGTTTGTTTGTCTATCTAATCTTTTGGGTTTTTATTTCTAATGAGGTCGACCAGTTGTCTATTTATTATTTTTTTTACTATGCATCAAGCTGCGCTGCTTGTCTTTGCTCCTGTGTGCTCGCGCACTCTCGCCTTTTCCACTTATTTTTATTTTTGATTTATTTTTGATTTATTTTGTCAATTTTAAAAAAAAATACGCATCGTGCTGTGCAGTTTGTGTTTGCTTGTGTGCATTCGCGCGCTCTCGCTTTCTCCACTTTACAATTTTTTTGTTATTATTTATCTATTCCTGAGAGTTTATCTTATTTTTTATTTGTTTATTTAAATGAAGTCGACCAGTTGCCTGCCCTTCCTTCCATTATCCGTCACCGAGACAAACTCAACAAAGTTCTGAGGTCGACCTTGTAAAGATAAGGATTCAGGTCTGTCTGCTGTTTACCTTTGCTCCTGCGCGCACTGACCGTCTCTCCACATTTATGTGTTTGTTTGTTTGTCTATCTAATCTTTTGGGTTTTTATTTCTAATGAGGTCGACCAGTTGTCTATTTATTATTTTTTTTACTACGCATCAAGCTGCGCTGCTTGTCTTTGCTCCTGTGTGCTCGCGCACTCTCGCCTTTTCCACTTATTTTTATTTTTGATTTATTTTTGATTTATTTTGTCAATTTAAAAAAAATACGCATCGTGCTGTGCTGTTTGTGTTTGCTTGAGTGCATTCGCGCGCTCTCGTTTTCTCCACTTTACAATTTTTTTGTTATTATTTATCTATTCCTGAGAGTTTATCTTATTTTTTATTTGTTTATTTGAATGAAGTCGACCAGTTGCCTGCCCTTCTTTCCATTATCCGTCACCGAGACAAACTGAACAAAGTTCTGAGGTCGACCTTGTAAAGATAACGATTCAGGTCTGTCTGCTGTTTACCTTTGCTCCTGCGCGCACTGACCTTCTCTCCACATTTATGTGTTTGTTTGTTTGTCTATCTAATCTTTTGGGTTTTTAATTCTAATGAGGTCGACCAGTTGTCTATTTATTATTTTTTTTACTACGCATCAAGCTGCTCTGCTTGTCTTTGCTCCTGTGTGCTCGCGCACTCTCGCCTTTTCCACTTATTTTTATTTTTGATTTATTTTGTCAATTTTAAAAAAAAATACGCATCGTGCTGTGCTGTTTGTGTTTGCTTGAGTGCATTCGCGCGCTCTCGCTTTCTCCACTTTACAATTTTTTTGTTATTATTTATCTATTCCTGAGAGTTTATCTTATTTTTTATTTGTTTATTTAAATGAAGTCGACCAGTTGCCTGCCCTTCCTTCCATTATCCGTCACCGAGAAAAACTGAACAAAGTTCTGAGGTCGACCTTGTAAAGAGAAGGATTCAGGTCTGTCTGCTGTTTACCTTTGCTCATGCGCGCACTGCCCTTCTCTCCACATTTATGTGTTTGTTTGTTTGTCTATCTAATCTTTTGGGTTTTTATTTCTAATGAGGTCGACCAGTTGTCTATTTATTATTTTTTTTACTACGCATCAAGCTGCGCTGCTTGTCTTTGCTCCTGTGTGCTCGCGCACTCTCGCCTTTTCCACTTATTTTTATTTTTGATTTATTTTGTCAATTTAAAAAAAAAATACGCATCGTGCTGTGCTGTTTGTGTTTGCTTGAGTGCATTCGCGCGCTCTCGCTTTCTCCACTTTACAATTTTTTTGTTATTATTTATCTATTCCTGAGAGTTTACCTTATTTTTTATTTGTTTATTTAAATGAAGTCGACCAGTTGCCTGCCCTTCCTTCCATTATCCGTCACCGAGACAAACTGAACAAAGTTCTGAGGTCGACCTTGTAAAGATAAGGATTCAGGTCTGTCTGCTGTTTACCTTTGCTCCTGCGCGCACTGCCCTTCTCTCCACATTTATGTGTTTGTTTCTTTGTCTATCTAATCTTTTGGGTTTTTATTTCTAATGAGGTCGACCAGTTGTCTATTTATTATTTTTTTTACTACGCATCAAGCTGCGCTGCTTGTCTTTGCTCCTGTGTGCTCGCGCACTCTCGCCTTTTCCACTTATTTTTATTTTTGATTTATTTTTGATTTATTTTGTCAATTTAAAAAAAATACGCATCGTGCTGTGCTGTTTGTGTTTGCTTGAGTGCATTCGCGCGCTCTCGCTTTCTCCACTTTACAATTTTTTTGTTATTATTTATCTATTCCTGAGAGTTTATCTTATTTTTTATTTGTTTATTTAAATGAAGTCGACCAGTTGCCTGCCCTTCCTTCCATTATCCGTCACCGAGACAAACTGAACAAAGTTCTGAGGTCGACCTTGTAAAGATAAGGATTCAGGTCTGTCTGCTGTTTACCTTTGCTCCTGCGCGCACTGCCCTTCTCACCACATTTATGTGTTTGTTTGTTTGTCTATCTAATCTTTTGGGTTTTTATTTCTAATGAGGTCGACCAGTTGTCTATTTATTATTTTTTTTACTACGCATCAAGCTGCGCTGCTTGTCTTTGCTCCTGTGTGCTCGCGCACTCTCGCCTTTTCCACTTATTTTTATTTTTGATTTATTTTGTCAATTTAAAAAAAAAATACGCATCGTGCTGTGCTGTTTGTGTTTGCTTGAGTGCATTCGCGCGCTCTCGCTTTCTCCACTTTACAATTTTTTGTTATTATTTATCTATTCCTGAGAGTTTATCTTATTTTTTATTTGTTTATTTAAATGAAGTCGACCAGTTGCCTGCCCTTCCTTCCATTATCCGTCACCGAGACAAACTGAACAAAGTTCTGAGGTCGACCTTGTAAAGATAAGGATTCAGGTCTGTCTGCTGTTTACCTTTGCTCCTGCGCGCACTGCCCTTCTCTTCACATTTATGTGTTTGTTTGTTTGTCTATCTAATCTTTTGGGTTTTTATTTCTAATGAGGTCGACCAGTTGTCTATTTATTATTTTTTTTACTACGCATCAAGCTGCGCTGCTTGTCTTTGCTCCTGTGTGCTCGCGCACTCTCGCCTTTTCCACTTATTTTTATTTTTGATTTATTTTGTCAATTTAAAAAAAAATACGCATCGTGCTGTGCTGTTTGTGTTTGCTTGAGTGCATTCGCGCGCTCTCGCTTTCTCCACTTTACAATTTTTTTGTTATTATTTATCTATTCCTGAGAGTTTATCTTATTTTTTATTTGTTTATTTAAATGAAGTCGACCAGTTGCCTGCCCTTCCTTCCATTATCCGTCACCGAGACAAACTGAACAAAGTTCTGAGGTCGACCTTGTAAAGATAAGGATTCAGGTCTGTCTGCTGTTTACCTTTGCTCCTGCGCGCACTGCCCTTCTCTCCACATTTATGTGTTTGTTTGTTTGTCTATCTAATCTTTTGGGTTTTTATTTCTAATGAGGTCGACCAGTTGTCTATTTATTATTTTTTTTACTACGCATCAAGCTGCGCTGCTTGTCTTTGCTCCTGTGTGCTCGCGCACTCTCGCCTTTTCCACTTATTTTTATTTTTGATTTATTTTTGATTTATTTTGTCAATTTAAAAAAAAATACGCATCGTGCTGTGCTGTTTGTGTTTGCTTGAGTGCATTCGCGCGCTCTCGCTTTCTCCACTTTACAATTTTTTTGTTATTATTTATCTATTCCTGAGAGTTTATCTTATTTTTTATTTGTTTATTTAAATGAAGTCGACCAGTTGCCTGCCCTTCCTTCCATTATCCGTCACCGAGACAAACTGAACAAAGTTCTGAGGTCGACCTTGTAAAGATAAGGATTCAGGTCTGTCTGCTGTTTACCTTTGCTCCTGCGCGCACTGCCCTTCTCTCCACATTTATGTGTTTGTTTGTTTGTCTATCTAATCTTTTGGGTTTTTATTTCTAATGAGGTCGACCAGTTGTCTATTTATTATTTTTTTTACTACGCATCAAGCTGCGCTGCTTGTCTTTGCTCCTGTGTGCTCGCGCACTCTCGCCTTTTCCACTTATTTTTATTTTTGATTTATTTTTGATTTATTTTGTCAATTTAAAAAAAATACGCATCGTGCTGTGCTGTTTGTGTTTGCTTGAGTGCATTCGCGCGCTCTCGCTTTCTCCACTTTACAATTTTTTTGTTATTATTTATCTATTCCTGAGAGTTTATCTTATTTTTTATTTGTTTATTTAAATGAAGTCGACCAGTTGCCTGCCCTTCCTTCCATTATCCGTCACCGAGACAAACTGAACAAAGTTCTGAGGTCGACCTTGTAAAGATAAGGATTCAGGTCTGTCTGCTGTTTACCTTTGCTCCTGCGCGCACTGCCCTTCTCTCCACATTTATGTGTTTGTTTGTTTGTCTATCTAATCTTTTGGGTTTTTATTTCTAATGAGGTCGACCAGTTGTCTATTTATTATTTTTTTTACTACGCATCAAGCTGCGCTGCTTGTCTTTGCTCCTGTGTGCTCGCGCACTCTCGCCTTTTCCACTTATTTTTATTTTTGATTTATTTTGTCAATTTAAAAAAAAAATACGCATCGTGCTGTGCTGTTTGTGTTTGCTTGAGTGCATTCGCGCGCTCTCGCTTTCTCCACTTTACAATTTTTTTGTTATTATTTATCTATTCCTGAGAGTTTATCTTATTTTTTATTTGTTTATTTAAATGAAGTCGACCAGTTGCCTGCCCTTCCTTCCATTATCCGTCACCGAGACAAACTGAACAAAGTTCTGAGGTCGACCTTGTAAAGATAAGGATTCAGGTCTGTCTGCTGTTTACCTTTGCTCCTGCGCGCACTGCCCTTCTCTCCACATTTATGTGTTTGTTTGTTTGTCTATCTAATCTTTTGGGTTTTTATTTCTAATGAGGTCGACCAGTTGTCTATTTATTATTTTTTTTACTACGCATCAAGCTGCGCTGCTTGTCTTTGCTCCTGTGTGCTCGCGCACTCTCGCCTTTTCCACTTATTTTTATTTTTGATTTATTTTGTCAATTTAAAAAAAAATACGCATCGTGCTGTGCTGTTTGTGTTTGCTTGAGTGCATTCGCGCGCTCTCGCTTTCTCCACTTTACAATTTTTTTGTTATTATTTATCTATTCCTGAGAGTTTATCTTATTTTTTATTTGTTTATTTAAATGAAGTCGACCAGTTGCCTGCCCTTCCTTCCATTATCCGTCACCGAGACAAACTGAACAAAGTTCTGAGGTCGACCTTGTAAAGATAAGGATTCAGGTCTGTCTGCTGTTTACCTTTGCTCCTGCGCGCACTGCCCTTCTCTCCACATTTATGTGTTTGTTTGTTTGTCTATCTAATCTTTTGGGTTTTTATTTCTAATGAGGTCGACCAGTTGTCTATTTATTATTTTTTTTACTACGCATCAAGCTGCGCTGCTTGTCTTTGCTCCTGTGTGCTCGCGCACTCTCGCCTTTTCCACTTATTTTTATTTTTG
Source organism: Perognathus longimembris pacificus (assembly GCF_023159225.1). Classification (NCBI taxonomy): domain Eukaryota; kingdom Metazoa; phylum Chordata; class Mammalia; order Rodentia; family Heteromyidae; genus Perognathus; species Perognathus longimembris. The sequence goes on from NW_025957839.1 coordinate 66,209, forward strand.
ATTTATTTTTGATTTATTTTGTCAATTTAAAAAAAAATACGCATCGTGCTGTGCTGTTTGTGTTTGCTTGAGTGCATTCGCGCGCTCTCGCTTTCTCCACTTTACAATTTTTTTGTTATTATTTATCTATTCCTGAGAGTTTATCTTATTTTTTATTTGTTTATTTAAATGAAGTCGACCAGTTGCCTGCCCTTCCTTCCATTATCCGTCACCGAGACAAACTGAACAAAGTTCTGAGGTCGACCTTGTAAAGATAAGGATTCAGGTCTGTCTGCTGTTTACCTTTGCTCCTGCGCGCACTGCCCTTCTCTCCACATTTATGTGTTTGTTTGTTTGTCTATCTAATCTTTTGGGTTTTTATTTCTAATGAGGTCGACCAGTTGTCTATTTATTATTTTTTTTACTACGCATCAAGCTGCGCTGCTTGTCTTTGCTCCTGTGTGCTCGCGCACTCTCGCCTTTTCCACTTATTTTTATTTTTGATTTATTTTTGATTTATTTTGTCAATTTAAAAAAAAATACGCATCGTGCTGTGCTGTTTGTGTTTGCTTGAGTGCATTCGCGCGCTCTCGCTTTCTCCACTTTACAATTTTTTTGTTATTATTTATCTATTCCTGAGAGTTTATCTTATTTTTTATTTGTTTATTTAAATGAAGTCGACCAGTTGCCTGCCCTTCCTTCCATTATCCGTCACCGAGAAAAACTGAACAAAGTTCTGAGGTCGACCTTGTAAAGATAAGGATTCAGGTCTGTCTGCTGTTTACCTTTGCTCCTGCGCGCACTGCCCTTCTCTCCACATTTATGTGTTTGTTTGTTTGTCTATCTAATCTTTTGGGTTTTTATTTCTAATGAGGTCGACCAGTTGTCTATTTATTATTTTTTTTACTACGCATCAAGCTGCGCTGCTTGTCTTTGCTCCTGTGTGCTCGCGCACTCTCGCCTTTTCCACTTATTTTTATTTTTGATTTATTTTTGTCAATTTAAAAAAAAATACGCATCGTGCTGTGCTGTTTGTGTTTGCTTGAGTGCATTCGCGCGCTCTCGCTTTCTCCACTTTACAATTTTTTTGTTATTATTTATCTATTCCTGAGAGTTTATCTTATTTTTTATTTGTTTATTTAAATGAAGTCGACCAGTTGCCTGCCCTTCCTTCCATTATCCGTCACCGAGACAAACTGAACAAAGTTCTGAGGTCGACCTTGTAAAGATAAGGATTCAGGTCTGTCTGCTGTTTACCTTTGCTCCTGCGCGCACTGCCCTTCTCTCCACATTTATGTGTTTGTTTGTTTGTCTATCTAATCTTTTGGGTTTTTATTTCTAATGAGGTCGACCAGTTGTCTATTTATTATTTTTTTTACTACGCATCAAGCTGCGCTGCTTGTCTTTGCTCCTGTGTGCTCGCGCACTCTCGCCTTTTCCACTTATTTTTATTTTTGATTTATTTTTGATTTATTTTGTCAATTTAAAAAAAATACGCATCGTGCTGTGCTGTTTGTGTTTGCTTGAGTGCATTCGCGCGCTCTCGCTTTCTCCACTTTACAATTTTTTTGTTATTATTTATCTATTCCTGAGAGTTTATCTTATTTTTTATTTGTTTATTTAAATGAAGTCGACCAGTTGCCTGCCCTTCCTTCCATTATCCGTCACCGAGACAAACTGAACAAAGTTCTGAGGTCGACCTTGTAAAGATAAGGATTCAGGTCTGTCTGCTGTTTACCTTTGCTCCTGCGCGCACTGCCCTTCTCTCCACATTTATGTGTTTGTTTGTTTGTCTATCTAATCTTTTGGGTTTTTATTTCTAATGAGGTCGACCAGTTGTCTATTTATTATTTTTTTTACTACGCATCAAGCTGCGCTGCTTGTCTTTGCTCCTGTGTGCTCGCGCACTCTCGCCTTTTCCACTTATTTTTATTTTTGATTTATTTTTGATTTATTTTGTCAATTTAAAAAAAATACGCATCGTGCTGTGCTGTTTGTGTTTGCTTGAGTGCATTCGCGCGCTCTCGCTTTCTCCACTTTACAATTTTTTTGTTATTATTTATCTATTCCTGAGAGTTTATCTTATTTTTTATTTGTTTATTTAAATGAAGTCGACCAGTTGCCTGCCCTTCCTTCCATTATCCGTCACCGAGACAAACTGAACAAAGTTCTGAGGTCGACCTTGTAAAGATAAGGATTCAGGTCTGTCTGCTGTTTACCTTTGCTCCTGCGCGCACTGCCCTTCTCTCCACATTTATGTGTTTGTTTGTTTGTCTATCTAATCTTTTGGGTTTTTATTTCTAATGAGGTCGACCAGTTGTCTATTTATTATTTTTTTTACTACGCATCAAGCTGCGCTGCTTGTCTTTGCTCCTGTGTGCTCGCGCACTCTCGCCTTTTCCACTTATTTTTATTTTTGATTTATTTTTGATTTATTTTGTCAATTTTAAAAAAAAATACGCATCGTGCTGTGCTGTTTGTGTTTGCTTGAGTGCATTCGCGCGCTCTCGCTTTCTCCACTTTACAATTTTTTTGTTATTATTTATCTATTCCTGAGAGTTTATCTTATTTTTTATTTGTTTATTTAAATGAAGTCGACCAGTTGCCTGCCCTTCCTTCCATTATCCGTCACCGAGACAAACTGAACAAAGTTCTGAGGTCGACCTTGTAAAGATAAGGATTCAGGTCTGTCTGCTGTTTACCTTTGCTCCTGCGCGCACTGCCCTTCTCTCCACATTTATGTGTTTGTTTGTTTGTCTATCTAATCTTTTGGGTTTTTATTTCTAATGAGGTCGACCAGTTGTCTATTTATTATTTTTTTTACTACGCATCAAGCTGCGCTGCTTGTCTTTGCTCCTGTGTGCTCGCGCACTCTCGCCTTTTCCACTTATTTTTATTTTTGATTTATTTTTGATTTATTTTGTCAATTTAAAAAAAAATACGCATCGTGCTGTGCTGTTTGTGTTTGCTTGAGTGCATTCGCGCGCTCTCGCTTTCTCCACTTTACAATTTTTTTGTTATTATTTATCTATTCCTGAGAGTTTATCTTATTTTTTATTTGTTTATTTAAATGAAGTCGACCAGTTGCCTGCCCTTCCTTCCATTATCCGTCACCGAGACAAACTGAACAAAGTTCTGAGGTCGACCTTGTAAAGATAAGGATTCAGGTCTGTCTGCTGTTTACCTTTGCTCCTGCGCGCACTGCCCTTCTCTCCACATTTATGTGTTTGTTTGTTTGTCTATCTAATCTTTTGGGTTTTTATTTCTAATGAGGTCGACCAGTTGTCTATTTATTATTTTTTTTACTACGCATCAAGCTGCGCTGCTTGTCTTTGCTCCTGTGTGCTCGCGCACTCTCGCCTTTTCCACTTATTTTTATTTTTGATTTATTTTTGATTTATTTTGTCAATTTAAAAAAAATACGCATCGTGCTGTGCTGTTTGTGTTTGCTTGAGTGCATTCGCGCGCTCTCGCTTTCTCCACTTTACAATTTTTTTGTTATTATTTATCTATTCCTGAGAGTTTATCTTATTTTTTATTTGTTTATTTAAATGAAGTCGACCAGTTGCCTGCCCTTCCTTCCATTATCCGTCACCGAGACAAACTGAACAAGTTCTGAGGTCGACCTTGTAAAGATAAGGATTCAGGTCTGTCTGCTGTTTACCTTTGCTCCTGCGCGCACTGCCCTTCTCTCCACATTTATGTGTTTGTTTGTTTGTCTATCTAATCTTTTGGGTTTTTATTTCTAATGAGGTCGACCAGTTGTCTATTTATTATTTTTTTTACTACGCATCAAGCTGCGCTGCTTGTCTTTGCTCCTGTGTGCTCGCGCACTCTCGCCTTTTCCACTTATTTTTATTTTTGATTTATTTTTGATTTATTTTGTCAATTTAAAAAAAAATACGCATCGTGCTGTGCTGTTTGTGTTTGCTTGAGTGCATTCGCGCGCTCTCGCTTTCTCCACTTTACAATTTTTTTGTTATTATTTATCTATTCCTGAGAGTTTATCTTATTTTTTATTTGTTTATTTAAATGAAGTCGACCAGTTGCCTGCCCTTCCTTCCATTATCCGTCACCGAGACAAACTGAACAAAGTTCTGAGGTCGACCTTGTAAAGATAAGGATTCAGGTCTGTCTGCTGTTTACCTTTGCTCCTGCGCGCACTGCCCTTCTCTCCACATTTATGTGTTTGTTTGTTTGTCTATCTAATCTTTTGGGTTTTTATTTCTAATGAGGTCGACCAGTTGTCTATTTATTATTTTTTTTACTACGCATCAAGCTGCGCTGCTTGTCTTTGCTCCTGTGTGCTCGCGCACTCTCGCCTTTTCCACTTATTTTTATTTTTGATTTATTTTTGATTTATTTTGTCAATTTAAAAAAAAATACGCATCGTGCTGTGCTGTTTGTGTTTGCTTGAGTGCATTCGCGCGCTCTCGCTTTCTCCACTTTACAATTTTTTTGTTATTATTTATCTATTCCTGAGAGTTTATCTTATTTTTTATTTGTTTATTTAAATGAAGTCGACCAGTTGCCTGCCCTTCCTTCCATTATCCGTCACCGAGACAAACTGAACAAAGTTCTGAGGTCGACCTTGTAAAGATAAGGATTCAGGTCTGTCTGCTGTTTACCTTTGCTCCTGCGCGCACTGCCCTTCTCTCCACATTTATGTGTTTGTTTGTTTGTCTATCTAATCTTTTGGGTTTTTATTTCTAATGAGGTCGACCAGTTGTCTATTTATTATTTTTTTTACTACGCATCAAGCTGCGCTGCTTGTCTTTGCTCCTGTGTGCTCGCGCACTCTCGCCTTTTCCACTTATTTTTATTTTTGATTTATTTTTGATTTATTTTGTCAATTTAAAAAAAAATACGCATCGTGCTGTGCTGTTTGTGTTTGCTTGAGTGCATTCGCGCGCTCTCGCTTTCTCCACTTTACAATTTTTTTGTTATTATTTATCTATTCCTGAGAGTTTATCTTATTTTTTATTTGTTTATTTAAATGAAGTCGACCAGTTGCCTGCCCTTCCTTCCATTATCCGTCACCGAGACAAACTGAACAAAGTTCTGAGGTCGACCTTGTAAAGATAAGGATTCAGGTCTGTCTGCTGTTTACCTTTGCTCCTGCGCGCACTGCCCTTCTCTCCACATTTATGTGTTTGTTTGTTTGTCTATCTAATCTTTTGGGTTTTTATTTCTAATGAGGTCGACCAGTTGTCTATTTATTATTTTTTTTACTACGCATCAAGCTGCGCTGCTTGTCTTTGCTCCTGTGTGCTCGCGCACTCTCGCCTTTTCCACTTATTTTTATTTTTGATTTATTTTTGATTTATTTTGTCAATTTAAAAAAAATACGCATCGTGCTGTGCTGTTTGTGTTTGCTTGAGTGCATTCGCGCGCTCTCGCTTTCTCCACTTTACAATTTTTTTGTTATTATTTATCTATTCCTGAGAGTTTATCTTATTTTTTATTTGTTTATTTAAATGAAGTCGACCAGTTGCCTGCCCTTCCTTCCATTATCCGTCACCGAGACAAACTGAACAAAGTTCTGAGGTCGACCTTGTAAAGATAAGGATTCAGGTCTGTCTGCTGTTTACCTTTGCTCCTGCGCGCACTGCCCTTCTCTCCACATTTATGTGTTTGTTTGTTTGTCTATCTAATCTTTTGGGTTTTTATTTCTAATGAGGTCGACCAGTTGTCTATTTATTATTTTTTTTACTACGCATCAAGCTGCGCTGCTTGTCTTTGCTCCTGTGTGCTCGCGCACTCTCGCCTTTTCCACTTATTTTTATTTTTGATTTATTTTTGATTTATTTTGTCAATTTAAAAAAAAATACGCATCGTGCTGTGCTGTTTGTGTTTGCTTGAGTGCATTCGCGCGCTCTCGCTTTCTCCACTTTACAATTTTTTTGTTATTATTTATCTATTCCTGAGAGTTTATCTTATTTTTATTTGTTTATTTAAATGAAGTCGACCAGTTGCCTGCCCTTCCTTCCATTATCCGTCACCGAGACAAACTGAACAAAGTTCTGAGGTCGACCTTGTAAAGATAAGGATTCAGGTCTGTCTGCTGTTTACCTTTGCTCCTGCGCGCACTGCCCTTCTCTCCACATTTATGTGTTTGTTTGTTTGTCTATCTAATCTTTTGGGTTTTTATTTCTAATGAGGTCGACCAGTTGTCTATTTATTATTTTTTTTACTACGCATCAAGCTGCGCTGCTTGTCTTTGCTCCTGTGTGCTCGCGCACTCTCGCCTTTTCCACTTATTTTTATTTTTGATTTATTTTTGATTTATTTTGTCAATTTAAAAAAAATACGCATCGTGCTGTGCTGTTTGTGTTTGCTTGAGTGCATTCGCGCGCTCTCGCTTTCTCCACTTTACAATTTTTTTGTTATTATTTATCTATTCCTGAGAGTTTATCTTATTTTTTATTTGTTTATTTAAATGAAGTCGACGAGTTGCCTGCCCTTCCTTCCATTATCCGTCACCGAGACAAACTGAACAAATTTCTGAGGTAGACCTTGTAAAGATAAGGATTCAGGTCTGTCTGCTGTTTACCTTTGCTCCTGCGCCCACTGCCCATCTCTCCACATTTATGTGTTTGTTTGTTTGTCTCTCTAATCTTTTGGGTTTTTATTTCTAATGAGGTCGACCAGTTGTCTATTTATTATTTTTTTTACTACGCATCAAGCTGCGCTGCTTGTCTTTGCTCCTGTGTGCTCGCGCACTCTCGCCTTTTCCACTTATTTTTATTTTTGATTTATTTTTGATTTATTTTGTCAATTTAAAAAAAAATACGCATCGTGCTGTGCTGTTTGTGTTTGCTTGAGTGCATTCGCGCGCTCTCGCTTTCTCCACTTTACAATTTTTTTGTTATTATTTATCTATTCCTGAGAGTTTATCTTATTTTTTATTTGTTTATTTAAATGAAGTCGACCAGTTGCCTGCCCTTCCTTCCATTATCCGTCACCGAGACAAACTGAACAAAGTTCTGAGGTCGACCTTGTAAAGATAAGGATTCAGGTCTGTCTGCTGTTTACCTTTGCTCCTGCGCGCACTGCCCTTCTCTCCACATTTATGTGTTTGTTTGTTTGTCTATCTAATCTTTTGGGTTTTTATTTCTAATGAGGTCGACCAGTTGTCTATTTATTATTTTTTTTACTACGCATCAAGCTGCGCTGCTTGTCTTTGCTCCTGTGTGCTCGCGCACTCTCGCCTTTTCCACTTATTGTTATTTTTGATTTATTTTTGATTTATTTTGTCAATATAAAAAAAATACGCATCGTGCTGTGCTGTTTGTGTTTGGTTGAGTGCATTCGCGCGCTCTCGCTTTCTCCAGTTTACAATTTTTTTGTTATTATTTATCTATTCCTGAGAGTTTATCTTATTTTTTATTTGTTTATTTAAATGAAGTCGACCAGTTGCCTGCCCTTCCTTCCATTATCCGTCACCGAGACAAACTGAACAAAGTTCTGAGGTCGACCTTGTAAAGATAAGTATTCAGGTCTGTCTGCTGTTTACCTTTGCTCCTGCGCGCACTGCCCATTCTCTCCACATTTATGTGTTTGTTTGTTTGTCTATCTAATCTTTTGGGTTTTTATTTCTAATGAGGTCGACCAGTTGTCTATTTATTATTTTTTTTTACTACGCATCAAGCTGCGCTGCTTGTCTTTGCTCCTGTGTGCTCGCGCACTCTCGCCTTTTCCACTTATTTTTATTTTTGATTTATTTTTGATTTATTTTGTCAATTTAAAAAAAAATACGCATCGTGCTGTGCTGTTTGTGTTTGCTTGAGTGCATTCGCGCGCTCTCGCTTTCTCCACTTTACAATTTTTTTGTTATTATTTATCTATTCCTGAGAGTTTATCTTATTTTTATTTGTTTATTTAATGAAGTCGACCAGTTGCCTGCCCTTCCTTCCATTATCCGTCACCGAGACAAACTGAACAAAGTTCTGAGGTCGACCTTGTAAAGATAAGGCTTCAGGTCTGTCTGCTGTTTACCTTTGCTCCTGCGCGCACTGCCCTTCTCTCCACATTTATGTGTTTGTTTGTTTGTCTATCTAATCTTTTGGGTTTTTATTTCTAATGAGGTCGACCAGTTGTCTATTTATTATTTTTTTACTACGCATCAAGCTGCGCTGCTTGTCTTTTCTCCTGTGTGCTCGCGCACTCTCGCCTTTTCCACTTATTTTTATTTTTGATTTATTTTTTATTTATTTTGTCAATTTAAAAAAAATACGCATCGTGCTGTGCTGTTTGTGTTTGCTTGAGTGCATTCGCGCGCTCTCGCTTTCTCCACTTTACAATTTTTTTGTTATTATTTATCTATTCCTGAGAGTTTATCTTATTTTTTATTTGTTTATTTAAATGAAGTCGACCAGTTACCTGCCCTTCCTTCCATTATCCGTCACCGAGACAAACTGAACGAAGTTCTGAGGTCGACCTTGTAAAGATAAGGATTCAGGTCTGTCTGCTGTTTACCTTTGCTCCTGCGTGCACTGCCCTTCTCTCCAAATTTATGTGTTTGTTTGTTTGTCTATCTAATCTTTTGGGTTTTTATTTCTAATGAGGTCGACCAGTTGTCTATTTATTATTTTTTTTACTACGCATCAAGCTGCGCTGCTTGTCTTTGCTCCTGTGTGCTCGCGCACTCTCGCCTTTTCCACTTATTTTTATTTTTGATTTATTTTTGATTTATTTTGTCAATATAAAAAAAATACGCATCGTGCTGTGCTGTTTGTGTTTGCTTGAGTGCATTCGCGCGCTCTCGCTTTCTCCACTTTACAATTTTTTTGTTATTATTTATCTATTCCTGAGAGTTTATCTTATTTTTTATTTGTTTATTTAAATGAAGTCGACCAGTTGCCTGCCCTTCCTTCCATTATCCGTCACCGAGACAAACTGAACAAAGTTCTGAGTTAGACCTTGTAAAGATAAGGATTCAGGTCTGTCTGCTGTTTACCTTTGCTCCTGCGCCCACTGCCCATCTCTCCACATTTATGTGTTTGTTTGTTTGTCTCTCTAATCTTTTGGGTTTTTATTTCTAATGAGGTCGACCAGTTGTCTATTTATTATTTTTTTTACTACGCATCAAGCTGCGCTGCTTGTCTTTGCTCCTGTGTGCTCGCGCACTCTCGCCTTTTCCACTTATTTTTATTTTTGATTTATTTTTGATTTATTTTGTCAATTTAAAAAAAAATACGCATCGTGCTGTGCTGTTTGTGTTTGCTTGAGTGCATTCGCGCGCTCTCGCTTTCTCCACTTTACAATTTTTTTGTTATTATTTATCTATTCCTGAGAGTTTATCTTATTTTTTATTTGTTTATTTAAATGAAGTCGACCAGTTGCCTGCCCTTCCTTCCATTATCCGTCACCGAGACAAACTGAACAAAGTTCTGAGGTCGACCTTGTAAAGATAAGGATTCAGGTCTGTCTGCTGTTTACCTTTGCTCCTGCGCGCACTGCCCTTCTCTCCACATTTATGTGTTTGTTTGTTTGTCTATCTAATCTTTTGGGTTTTTATTTCTAATGAGGTCGACCAGTTGTCTATTTATTATTTTTTTTACTACGCATCAAGCTGCGCTGCTTGTCTTTGCTCCTGTGTGCTCGCGCACTCTCGCCTTTTCCACTTATTGTTATTTTTGATTTATTTTTGATTTATTTTGTCAATATAAAAAAATACGCATCGTGCTGTGCTGTTTGTGTTTGGTTGAGTGCATTCGCGCGCTCTCGCTTTCTCCAGTTTACAATTTTTTGTTATTATTTATCTATTCCTGAGAGTTTATCTTATTTTTTATTTGTTTATTTAAATGAAGTCGACCAGTTGCCTGCCCTTCCTTCCATTATCCGTCACCGAGACAAACTGAACAAAGTTCTGAGGTCGACCTTGTAAAGATAAGTATTCAGGTCTGTCTGCTGTTTACATTTGCTCCTGCGCGCACTGCCCATCTCTGCACATTTATGTGTTTGTTTGTTTGTCTACCTAATCTTTTGGGTTTTTATTTCTAATGAGGTCGACCAGTTGTCTATTTATTATTTTTTTTTACTACGCATCAAGCTGCGCTGCTTGTCTTTGCTCCTGTGTGCTCGCGCACTCTCGCCTTTTCCACTTATTTTTATTTTTGATTTATTTTTGATTTATTTTGTCAATTTAAAAAAAAATACGCATCGTGCTGTGCTGTTTGTGTTTGCTTGAGTGCATTCGCGCGCTCTCGCTTTCTCCACTTTACAATTTTTTTGTTATTATTTATCTATTCCTGAGAGTTTATCTTATTTTTATTTGTTTATTTAATTGAAGTCGACCAGTTGCCTGCCCTTCCTTCCATTATCCGTCACCGAGACAAACTGAACAAAGTTCTGAGGTCGACCTTGTAAAGATAAGGCTTCAGGTCTGTCTGCTGTTTACCTTTGCTCCTGCGCGCACTGCCCTTCTCTCCACATTTATGTGTTTGTTTGTTTGTCTATCTAATCTTTTGGGTTTTTATTTCTAATGAGGTCGACCAGTTGTCTATTTATTATTTTTTTACTACGCATCAAGCTGCGCTGCTTGTCTTTGCTCCTGTGTGCTCGCGCACTCTCGCCTTTTCCACTTATTTTTATTTTTGATTTATTTTTGATTTATTTTGTCAATTTAAAAAAAATACGCATCGTGCTGTGCTGTTTGTGTTTGCTTGAGTGCATTCGCGCGCTCTCGCTTTCTCCACTTTACAATTTTTTTGTTATTATTTATCTATTCCTGAGAGTTTATCTTATTTTTTATTTGTTTATTTAAATGAAGTCGACCAGTTGCCTGCCCTTCCTTCCATTATCCGTCACCGAGACAAACTGAACAAAGTTCTGAGGTCGACCTTGTAAAGATAAGGATTCAGGTCTGTCTGCTGTTTACCTTTGCTCCTGCGTGCACTGCCCTTCTCTCCACATTTATGTGTTTGTTTGTTTGTCTATCTAATCTTTTGGGTTTTTATTTCTAATGAGGTCGACCAGTTGTCTATTTATTATTTTTTTTACTACGCATCAAGCTGCGCTGCTTGTCTTTGCTCCTGTGTGCTCGCGCACTCTCGCCTTTTCCACTTATTTTTATTTTTGATTTATTTTTGATTTATTTTGTCAATATAAAAAAAATACGCATCGTGCTGTGCTGTTTGTGTTTGCTTGAGTGCATTCGCGCGCTCTCGCTTTCTCCACTTTACAATTTTTTTGTTATTATTTATCTATTCCTGAGAGTTTATCTTATTTTTTATTTGTTTATTTAAATGAAGTCGACGAGTTGCCTGCCCTTCCTTCCATTATCCGTCACCGAGACAAACTGAACAAATTTCTGAGGTAGACCTTGTAAAGATAAGGATTCAGGTCTGTCTGCTGTTTACCTTTGCTCCTGCGCCCACTGCCCATCTCTCCACATTTATGTGTTTGTTTGTTTGTCTCTCTAATCTTTTGGGTTTTTATTTCTAATGAGGTCGACCAGTTGTCTATTTATTATTTTTTTTACTACGCATCAAGCTGCGCTGCTTGTCTTTGCTCCTGTGTGCTCGCGCACTCTCGCCTTTTCCACTTATTTTTATTTTTGATTTATTTTTGATTTATTTTGTCAATTTAAAAAAAAATACGCATCGTGCTGTGCTGTTTGTGTTTGCTTGAGTGCATTCGCGCGCTCTCGCTTTCTCCACTTTACAATTTTTTTGTTATTATTTATCTATTCCTGAGAGTTTATCTTATTTTTTATTTGTTTATTTAAATGAAGTCGACCAGTTGCCTGCCCTTCCTTCCATTATCCGTCACCGAGACAAACTGAACAAAGTTCTGAGGTCGACCTTGTAAAGATAAGGATTCAGGTCTGTCTGCTGTTTACCTTTGCTCCTGCGCGCACTGCCCTTCTCTCCACATTTATGTGTTTGTTTGTTTGTCTATCTAATCTTTTGGGTTTTTATTTCTAATGAGGTCGACCAGTTGTCTATTTATTATTTTTTTTACTACGCATCAAGCTGCGCTGCTTGTCTTTGCTCCTGTGTGCTCGCGCACTCTCGCCTTTTCCACTTATTGTTATTTTTGATTTATTTTTGATTTATTTTGTCAATATAAAAAAAATACGCATCGTGCTGTGCTGTTTGTGTTTGGTTGAGTGCATTCGCGCGCTCTCGCTTTCTCCAGTTTACAATTTTTTGTTATTATTTATCTATTCCTGAGAGTTTATCTTATTTTTTATTTGTTTATTTAAATGAAGTCGACCAGTTGCCTGCCCTTCCTTCCATTATCCGTCACCGAGAAAAACTGAACAAAGTTCTGAGGTCGACCTTGTAAAGATAAGTATTCAGGTCTGTCTGCTGTTTACATTTGCTCCTGCGCGCACTGCCCATCTCTGCACATTTATGTGTTTGTTTGTTTGTCTACCTAATCTTTTGGGTTTTTATTTCTAATGAGGTCGACCAGTTGTCTATTTATTATTTTTTTTTACTACGCATCAAGCTGCGCTGCTTGTCTTTGCTCCTGTGTGCTCGCGCACTCTCGCCTTTTCCACTTATTTTTATTTTTGATTTATTTTTGATTTATTTTGTCAATTTAAAAAAAAATACGCATCGTGCTGTGCTGTTTGTGTTTGCTTGAGTGCATTCGCGCGCTCTCGCTTTCTCCACTTTACAATTTTTTGTTATTATTTATCTATTCCTGAGAGTTTATCTTATTTTTATTTGTTTATTTAATTGAAGTCGACCAGTTGCCTGCCCTTCCTTCCATTATCCGTCACCGAGACAAACTGAACAAAGTTCTGAGGTCGACCTTGTAAAGATAAGGCTTCAGGTCTGTCTGCTGTTTACCTTTGCTCCTGCGCGCACTGCCCTTCTCTCCACATTTATGTGTTTGTTTGTTTGTCTATCTAATCTTTTGGGTTTTTATTTCTAATGAGGTCGACCAGTTGTCTATTTATTATTTTTTTACTACGCATCAAGCTGCGCTGCTTGTCTTTTCTCCTGTGTGCTCGCGCACTCTCGCCTTTTCCACTTATTTTTATTTTTGATTTATTTTTTATTTATTTTGTCAATTTAAAAAAAATACGCATCGTGCTGTGCTGTTTGTGTTTGCTTGAGTGCATTCGCGCGCTCTCGCTTTCTCCACTTTACAATTTTTTTGTTATTATTTATCTATTCCTGAGAGTTTATCTTATTTTTTATTTGTTTATTTAAATGAAGTCGACCAGTTACCTGCCCTTCCTTCCATTATCCGTCACCGAGACAAACTGAACGAAGTTCTGAGGTCGACCTTGTAAAGATAAGGATTCAGGTCTGTCTGCTGTTTACCTTTGCTCCTGCGTGCACTGCCCTTCTCTCCAAATTTATGTGTTTGTTTGTTTGTCTATCTAATCTTTTGGGTTTTTATTTCTAATGAGGTCGACCAGTTGTCTATTTATTATTTTTTTTACTACGCATCAAGCTGCGCTGCTTGTCTTTGCTCCTGTGTGCTCGCGCACTCTCGCCTTTTCCACTTATTTTTATTTTTGATTTATTTTTGATTTATTTTGTCAATATAAAAAAAATACGCATCGTGCTGTGCTGTTTGTGTTTGCTTGAGTGCATTCGCGCGCTCTCGCTTTCTCCACTTTACAATTTTTTTGTTATTATTTATCTATTCCTGAGAGTTTATCTTATTTTTTATTTGTTTATTTAAATGAAGTCGACCAGTTGCCTGCCCTTCCTTCCATTATCCGTCACCGAGACAAACTGAACAAAGTTCTGAGTTAGACCTTGTAAAGATAAGGATTCAGGTCTGTCTGCTGTTTACCTTTGCTCCTGCGCCCACTGCCCATCTCTCCACATTTATGTGTTTGTTTGTTTGTCTCTCTAATCTTTTGGGTTTTTATTTCTAATGAGGTCGACCAGTTGTCTATTTATTATTTTTTTTACTACGCATCAAGCTGCGCTGCTTGTCTTTGCTCCTGTGTGCTCGCGCACTCTCGCCTTTTCCACTTATTTTTATTTTTGATTTATTTTTGATTTATTTTGTCAATTTAAAAAAAAATACGCATCGTGCTGTGCTGTTTGTGTTTGCTTGAGTGCATTCGCGCGCTCTCGCTTTCTCCACTTTACAATTTTTTTGTTATTATTTATCTATTCCTGAGAGTTTATCTTATTTTTTATTTGTTTATTTAAATGAAGTCGACCAGTTGCCTGCCCTTCCTTCCATTATCCGTCACCGAGACAAACTGAACAAAGTTCTGAGGTCGACCTTGTAAAGATAAGGATTCAGGTCTGTCTGCTGTTTACCTTTGCTCCTGCGCGCACTGCCCTTCTCTCCACATTTATGTGTTTGTTTGTTTGTCTATCTAATCTTTTGGGTTTTTATTTCTAATGAGGTCGACCAGTTGTCTATTTATTATTTTTTTTACTACGCATCAAGCTGCGCTGCTTGTCTTTGCTCCTGTGTGCTCGCGCACTCTCGCCTTTTCCACTTATTTTTATTTTTGATTTATTTTTGATTTATTTTGTCAATATAAAAAAATACGCATCGTGCTGTGCTGTTTGTGTTTGCTTGAGTGCATTCGCGCGCTCTCGCTTTCTCCACTTTACAATTTTTTGTTATTATTTATCTATTCCTGAGAGTTTATCTTATTTTTTATTTGTTTATTTAAATGAAGTCGACCAGTTGCCTGCCCTTCCTTCCATTATCCGTCACCGAGACAAACTGAACAAAGTTCTGAGGTCGACCTTGTAAAGATAAGGATTCAGGTCTGTCTGCTGTTTACCTTTGCTCCTGCGCGCACTGCCCATCTCTCCACATTTATGTGTTTGTTTGTTTGTCTATCTAATCTTTTGGGTTTTTATTTCTAATGAGGTCGACCAGTTGTCTATTTATTATTTTTTTTACTACGCATCAAGCTGCGCTGCTTGTCTTTGCTCCTGTGTGCTCGCGCACTCTCGCCTTTTCCACTTATTTTTATTTTTGATTTATTTTTGATTTATTTTGTCAATTTAAAAAAAATACGCATCGTGCTGTGCTGTTTGTGTTTGCTTGAGTGCATTCGCGCGCTCTCGCTTTCTCCACTTTACAATTTTTTTGTTATTATTTATCTATTCCTGAGAGTTTATCTTATTTTTATTTGTTTATTTAATTGAAGTCGACCAGTTGCCTGCCCTTCCTTCCATTATCCGTCACCGAGACAAACTGAACAAAGTTCTGAGGTCGACCTTGTAAAGATAAGGATTCAGGTCTGTCTGCTGTTTACCTTTGCTCCTGCGCGCACTGCCCTTCTCTCCACATTTATGTGTTTGTTTGTTTGTCTATCTAATCTTTTGGGTTTTTATTTCTAATGAGGTCGACCAGTTGTCTATTTATTATTTTTTTACTACGCATCAAGCTGCGCTGCTTGTCTTTGCTCCTGTGTGCTCGCGCACTCTCGCCTTTTCCACTTATTTTTATTTTTGATTTATTTTTGATTTATTTTGTCAATTTAAAAAAAATACGCATCGTGCTGTGCTGTTTGTGTTTGCTTGAGTGCATTCGCGCGCTCTCGCTTTCTCCACTTTACAATTTTTTTGTTATTATTTATCTATTCCTGAGAGTTTATCTTATTTTTTATTTGTTTATTTAAATGAAGTCGACCAGTTGCCTGCCCTTCCTTCCATTATCCGTCACCGAGACAAACTGAACAAAGTTCTGAGGTCGACCTTGTAAAGATAAGGATTCAGGTCTGTCTGCTGTTTACCTTTGCTCCTGCGCGCACTGCCCTTCTCTCCACATTTATGTGTTTGTTTGTTTGTCTATCTAATCTTTTGGGTTTTTATTTCTAATGAGGTCGACCAGTTGTCTATTTATTATTTTTTTTACTACGCATCAAGCTGCGCTGCTTGTCTTTGCTCCTGTGTGCTCGCGCACTCTCGCCTTTTCCACTTATTTTTATTTTTGATTTATTTTTGATCAATTTAAAAAAAAATACGCATCGTGCTGTGCTGTTTGTGTTTGCTTGAGTGCATTCGCGCGCTCTCGCTTTCTCCACTTTACAATTTTTTTGTTATTATTTATCTATTCCTGAGAGTTTATCTTATTTTTTATTTGTTTATTTAAATGAAGTCGACCAGTTGCCTGCCCTTCCTTCCATTATCCGTCACCGAGACAAACTGAACAAAGTTCTGAGGTCGACCTTGTAAAGATAAGGATTCAGGTCTGTCTGCTGTTTACCTTTGCTCCTGCGCGCACTGCCCATCTCTCCACATTTATGTGTTTGTTTGTTTGTCTATCTAATCTTTTGGGTTTTTATTTCTAATGAGGTCGACCAGTTGTCTATTTATTATTTTTTTTACTACGCATCAAGCTGCGCTGCTTGTCTTTGCTCCTGTGTGCTCGCGCACTCTCGCCTTTTCCACTTATTTTTATTTTTGATTTATTTTTGATTTATTTTGTCAATTTAAAAAAAAATACGCATCGTGCTGTGCTGTTTGTGTTTGCTTGAGTGCATTCGCGCGCTCTCGCTTTCTCCACTTTACAATTTTTTTGTTATTATTTATCTATTCCTGAGAGTTTATCTTATTTTTTATTTGTTTATTTAAATGAAGTCGACCAGTTGCCTGCCCTTCCTTCCATTATCCGTCACCGAGACAAACTGAACAAAGTTCTGAGGTCGACCTTGTAAAGATAAGGATTCAGGTCTGTCTGCTGTTTACCTTTGCTCCTGCGCGCACTGCCCTTCTCTCCACATTTATGTGTTTGTTTGTTTGTCTATCTAATCTTTTGGGTTTTTATTTCTAATGAGGTCGACCAGTTGTCTATTTATTATTTTTTTTACTACGCATCAAGCTGCGCTGCTTGTCTTTGCTCCTGTGTGCTCGCGCACTCTCGCCTTTTCCACTTATTTTTATTTTTGATTTATTTTTGATTTATTTTGTCAATTAAAAAAAATACGCATCGTGCTGTGCTGTTTGTGTTTGCTTGAGTGCATTCGCGCGCTCTCGCTTTCTCCACTTTACAATTTTTTTGTTATTATTTATCTATTCCTGAGAGTTTATCTTATTTTTTATTTGTTTATTTAAATGAAGTCGACCAGTTGCCTGCCCTTCCTTCCATTATCCGTCACCGAGACAAACTGAACAAAGTTCTGAGGTCGACCTTGTAAAGATAAGGATTCAGGTCTGTCTGCTGTTTACCTTTGCTCCTGCGCGCACTGCCCTTCTCTCCACATTTATGTGTTTGTTTGTTTGTCTATCTAATCTTTTGGGTTTTTATTTCTAATGAGGTCGACCAGTTGTCTATTTATTATTTTTTTTACTACGCATCAAGCTGCGCTGCTTGTCTTTGCTCCTGTGTGCTCGCGCACTCTCGCCTTTTCCACTTATTTTTATTTTTGATTTATTTTTGATTTATTTTGTCAATTTAAAAAAAAATACGCATCGTGCTGTGCTGTTTGTGTTTGCTTGAGTGCATTCGCGCGCTCTCGCTTTCTCCACTTTACAATTTTTTGTTATTATTTATCTATTCCTGAGAGTTTATCTTATTTTTTATTTGTTTATTTAAATGAAGTCGACCAGTTGCCTGCCCTTCCTTCCATTATCCGTCACCGAGACAAACTGAACAAAGTTCTGAGGTCGACCTTGTAAAGATAAGGATTCAGGTCTGTCTGCTGTTTACCTTTGCTCCTGCGCGCACTGCCCTTCTCTCCACATTTATGTGTTTGTTTGTTTGTCTATCTAATCTTTTGGGTTTTTATTTCTAATGAGGTCGACCAGTTGTCTATTTATTATTTTTTTTACTACGCATCAAGCTGCGCTGCTTGTCTTTGCTCCTGTGTGCTCGCGCACTCTCGCCTTTTCCACTTATTTTTATTTTTGATTTATTTTTGATTTATTTTGTCAATTTAAAAAAAATACGCATCGTGCTGTGCTGTTTGTGTTTGCTTGAGTGCATTCGCGCGCTCTCGCTTTCTCCACTTTACAATTTTTTTGTTATTATTTATCTATTCCTGAGAGTTTATCTTATTTTTTATTTGTTTATTTAAATGAAGTCGACCAGTTGCCTGCCCTTCCTTCCATTATCCGTCACCGAGACAAACTGAACAAAGTTCTGAGGTCGACCTTGTAAAGATAAGGATTCAGGTCTGTCTGCTGTTTACCTTTGCTCCTGCGCGCACTGCCCTTCTCTCCACATTTATGTGTTTGTTTGTTTGTCTATCTAATCTTTTGGGTTTTTATTTCTAATGAGGTCGACCAGTTGTCTATTTATTATTTTTTTTACTACGCATCAAGCTGCGCTGCTTGTCTTTGCTCCTGTGTGCTCGCGCACTCTCGCCTTTTCCACTTATTTTTATTTTTGATTTATTTTTGATTTATTTTGTCAATTTAAAAAAAATACGCATCGTGCTGTGCTGTTTGTGTTTGCTTGAGTGCATTCGCGCGCTCTCGCTTTCTCCACTTTACAATTTTTTTGTTATTATTTATCTATTCCTGAGAGTTTATCTTATTTTTTATTTGTTTATTTAAATGAAGTCGACCAGTTGCCTGCCCTTCCTTCCATTATCCGTCACCGAGACAAACTGAACAAAGTTCTGAGGTCGACCTTGTAAAGATAAGGATTCAGGTCTGTCTGCTGTTTACCTTTGCTCCTGCGCCCACTGCCCTTCTCTCCACATTTATGTGTTTGTTTGTTTGTCTATCTAATCTTTTGGGTTTTTATTTCTAATGAGGTCGACCAGTTGTCTATTTATTATTTTTTTTACTACGCATCAAGCTGCGCTGCTTGTCTTTGCTCCTGTGTGCTCGCGCACTCTCGCCTTTTCCACTTATTTTTATTTTTGATTTATTTTTGATTTATTTTGTCAATTTAAAAAAAATACGCATCGTGCTGTGCTGTTTGTGTTTGCTTGAGTGCATTCGCGCGCTCTCGCTTTCTCCACTTTACAATTTTTTTGTTATTATTTATCTATTCCTGAGAGTTTATCTTATTTTTTATTTGTTTATTTAAATGAAGTCGACCAGTTGCCTGCCCTTCCTTCCATTATCCGTCACCGAGACAAACTGAACAAAGTTCTGAGGTCGACCTTGTAAAGATAAGGATTCAGGTCTGTCTGCTGTTTACCTTTGCTCCTGCGCGCACTGCCCTTCTCTCCACATTTATGTGTTTGTTTGTTTGTCTATCTAATCTTTTGGGTTTTTATTTCTAATGAGGTCGACCAGTTGTCTATTTATTATTTTTTTTACTACGCATCAAGCTGCGCTGCTTGTCTTTGCTCCTGTGTGCTCGCGCACTCTCGCCTTTTCCACTTATTTTTATTTTTGATTTATTTTTGATTTATTTTGTCAATTTAAAAAAAAATACGCATCGTGCTGTGCTGTTTGTGTTTGCTTGAGTGCATTCGCGCGCTCTCGCTTTCTCCACTTTACAATTTTTTTGTTATTATTTATCTATTCCTGAGAGTTTATCTTATTTTTTATTTGTTTATTTAAATGAAGTCGACCAGTTGCCTGCCCTTCCTTCCATTATCCGTCACCGAGACAAACTGAACAAAGTTCTGAGGTCGACCTTGTAAAGATAAGGATTCAGGTCTGTCTGCTGTTTACCTTTGCTCCTGCGCGCACTGCCCTTCTCTCCACATTTATGTGTTTGTTTGTTTGTCTATCTAATCTTTTGGGTTTTTATTTCTAATGAGGTCGACCAGTTGTCTATTTATTATTTTTTTTACTACGCATCAAGCTGCGCTGCTTGTCTTTGCTCCTGTGTGCTCGCGCACTCTCGCCTTTTCCACTTATTTTTATTTTTGATTTATTTTTGATTTATTTTGTCAATATAAAAAAAATACGCATCGTGCTGTGCTGTTTGTGTTTGCTTGAGTGCATTCGCGCGCTCTCGCTTTCTCCACTTTACAATTTTTTTGTTATTATTTATCTATTCCTGAGAGTTTATCTTATTTTTTATTTGTTTATTTAAATGAAGTCGACCAGTTGCCTGCCCTTCCTTCCATTATCCGTCACCGAGACAAACTGAACAAAGTTCTGAGGTCGACCTTGTAAAGATAAGGATTCAGGTCTGTCTGCTGTTTACCTTTGCTCCTGCGCGCACTGCCCTTCTCTCCACATTTATGTGTTTGTTTGTTTGTCTATCTAATCTTTTGGGTTTTTATTTCTAATGAGGTCGACCAGTTGTCTATTTATTATTTTTTTTACTACGCATCAAGCTGCGCTGCTTGTCTTTGCTCCTGTGTGCTCGCGCACTCTCGCCTTTTCCACTTATTTTTATTTTTGATTTATTTTTGATTTATTTTGTCAATTTAAAAAAAATACGCATCGTGCTGTGCTGTTTGTGTTTGCTTGAGTGCATTCGCGCGCTCTCGCTTTCTCCACTTTACAATTTTTTTGTTATTATTTATCTATTCCTGAGAGTTTATCTTATTTTTTATTTGTTTATTTAAATGAAGTCGACCAGTTGCCTGCCCTTCCTTCCATTATCCGTCACCGAGACAAACTGAACAAAGTTCTGAGGTCGACCTTGTAAAGATAAGGATTCAGGTCTGTCTGCTGTTTACCTTTGCTCCTGCGCGCACTGCCCTTCTCTCCACATTTATGTGTTTGTTTGTTTGTCTATCTAATCTTTTGGGTTTTTATTTCTAATGAGGTCGACCAGTTGTCTATTTATTATTTTTTTTACTACGCATCAAGCTGCGCTGCTTGTCTTTGCTCCTGTGTGCTCGCGCACTCTCGCCTTTTCCACTTATTTTTATTTTTGATTTATTTTTGATTTATTTTGTCAATTTAAAAAAAATACGCATCGTGCTGTGCTGTTTGTGTTTGCTTGAGTGCATTCGCGCGCTCTCGCTTTCTCCACTTTACAATTTTTTTGTTATTATTTATCTATTCCTGAGAGTTTATCTTATTTTTTATTTGTTTATTTAAATGAAGTCGACCAGTTGCCTGCCCTTCCTTCCATTATCCGTCACCGAGACAAACTGAACAAAGTTCTGAGGTCGACC
>NW_025957840.1:0-30458 GCF_023159225.1 Perognathus longimembris pacificus
CTGCTCTTTACCTTTGCTCCTGCGCGCACTGCCCTTCTCTCCACATTTATGTGTTTGTTTGTTTGTCTATCTAATCTTTTGGGTTTTTATTTCTAATGAGGTCGACCAGTTGTCTATTTATTATTTTTTTTACTACGCATCAAGCTGCGCTGCTTGTCTTTGCTCCTGTGTGCTCGCACACTCTCGCCTTTTCCACTTATTTTTATTTTTGTTTTATTTTTGATTTATTTTGTCAATTTAAAAAAAAATACGCATCGTGCTGTGCTGTTTGTGTTTGCTTGAGAGCATTCGCGCGCTCTCTCTTTCTCCACTTTACAATTTTTTTGTTATTATTTATCTATTCCTGAGAGTTTATCTTATTTTTTATTTGTTTATTTAAATGAAGTCGACCAGTTGCCTGCCCTTCCTTCCATTATCCGTCACCGAGACAAACTGAACAAAGTCTGAGGTCGACCTTGTAAAGATAAGGATTCAGGTCTGTCTGCTGTTTACCTTTGCTCCTGCGCGCACTGCCCTTCTCTCCACATTTATGTGTTTGTTTGTTTGTCTATCTAATCTTTTGGGTTTTTATTTCTAATGACTTCGACCAGTTATCTATTTATTATTTTTTTTACTACGCATCAAGCTGCGCTGCTTGTCTTTGCTCCTGTGTGCTCGCGCACTCTCGCCTTTTCCACTTATTTTTATTTTTGATTTATTTTTGATTTATTTTGTCAATTTAAAAAAAATACGCATCGTGCTGTGCTGTTTGTGTTTGCTTGAGTGCATTCGCGCGCTCTCGCTTTCTCCACTTTACAATTTTTTTGTTATTATTTATCTATTCCTGAGAGTTTATCTTATTTTTTATTTGTTTATTTAAATGAAGTCGACCAGTTGCCTGCCCTTCCTTCCATTATCCGTCACGAGACAAACTGAACAAAGTTCTGAGGTCGACCTTGTAAAGTTAAGGATTCAGGTCTGTCTGCTCTTTACCTTTGCTCCTGCGCGCACTGCCCTTCTCTCCACATTTATGTGTTTGTTTGTTTGTCTATCTAATCTTTTGGGTTTTTATTTCTAATGAGGTCGACCAGTTGTCTATTTATTATTTTTTTTACTACGCATCAAGCTGCGCTGCTTGTCTTAGCTCCTGTGTGCTCGCGCACTCTCTCCTTTTCCACTTATTTTTATTTTTGATTCATTTTTGATTTTTTTTGTCAATTTAAAAAAAACGCATCGTGCTGTGCTGTTTGTGTTTGCTTGAGTGCATTCGCGCACTCTCGCTTTCTCCACTTTACAATTTTTTGTCATTATTTATCTATTCCTGAGAGTTTATGTTATTTTGTATTTGTTTATTTAAATGAAGTCGACCAGTTGCCTGCCCTTCCTTCCATTATCCGTCACCGAGACAAACTGAACAAAGTTCTGAGGTCGACCTTGTAAAGATAAGGATTCAGGTCTGTCTGCTGTTTACCTTTGCTCCCGCGCGCACTGCCCTTCTCTCCACATTTATGTGTTTGTTTGTTTGTCTATCTAATCTTTTGGGTTTTTATTTCTAATGAGGTCGACCAGTTTTCTATTTATTTTTTTTTTTACTACGCATCAAGCTGCGCTGCTTGTCTTTGCTCCTGTGTGCTCGCACACTCTCGCCTTTTCCACTTATTTTATTTTTGTTTTATTTTTTATTTATTTTGTCAATTTAAAAAAAAATACGCATCGTGCTGTGCTGTTTGTGTTTGCTTGAGAGCATTCGCGCGCTCTCTCTTTCTCCACTTTACAATTTTTTTGTTATTATTTATCTATTCCTGAGAGTTTATCTTATTTTTTATTTGTTTATTTAAATGAAGTCGACCAGTTGCCTGCCCTTCCTTCCATTATCCGTCACCGAGACAAACTGAACAAAGTTCTGAGGTCGACCTTGTAAAGATAAGGATTCAGGTCTGTCTGCTGTTTACCTTTGCTCCTGCGCGCACTGCCCTTCTCTCCACATTTATGTGTTTGTTTGTTTGTCTATCTAATCTTTTGGGTTTTTATTTCTAATGACTTCGACCAGTTATCTATTTATTATTTTTTTTACTACGCATCAAGCTGCGCTGCTTGTCTTTGCTCCTGTGTGCTCGCGCACTCTCGCCTTTTCCACTTATTTTTATTTTTGATTTATTTTTGATTTATTTTGTCAATTTAAAAAAATACGCATCGTGCTGTGCTGTTTGTGTTTGCTTGAGTGCATTCGCGCGCTCTCGCTTTCTCCACTTTACAATTTTTTTGTTATTATTTATCTATTCCTGAGAGTTTATCTTATTTTTTATTTGTTTATTTAAATGAAGTCGACCAGTTGCCTGCCCTTCCTTCCATTATCCGTCACCGAGACAAACTGAACAAAGTTCTGAGGTCGACCTTGTAAAGATAAGGATTCAGGTCTGTCTGCTGTTTACTTTTGCTCCTGCGCGCACTGCCCTTCTCTCCACATTTATGTGTTTGTTTGTTTGTCTATCTAATCTTTTGGGTTTTTATTTCTAATGAGGTAGACCAGTTGTCTATTTATTATTTTTTTTACTACGCATCAAGCTGCGCTGCTTGTCTTTGCTCCTGTGTGCTCGCACACTCTAGCCTTTTCCACTTATTTTTATTTTTGTTTTATTTTTGATTTATTTTGTCAATTTAAAAAAAATACGCATCGTGCTGTGATGTTTGTGTTTGCTTGAGTGCATTCGCGCGCTCTCGCTTTCTCCACTTTACAATTTTTTGTTATTATTTATCTATTCCTGAGAGTTTATCTTATTTTTTATTTGTTTATTTAAATGAAGTCGACCAGTTGCCTGCCCTTCCTTCCATTATCCGTCACCGAGACAAACTGAACAAAGTTCTGAGGTCGAACTTGTAAAGATAAGGATTCAGGTCTGTCTGCTGTATACCTTTGCTCCTGCGCGCACTGCCCTTTTCTCCACATTTATGTGTTTGTTTGTTTGTCTATCGAATCTTTTGGGTTTTTATTTCTAATGAGGTCGACCAGTTGTCTATTTATTATTTTTTTTACTACGCATCAAGCTGCCCTGCTTGTCTTTGCTCCTGTTTGCTCGCGCACTCTCGCCTTTTCCACTTATTTTTATTTTTGATTTATTTTTGATTTATTTTGTCAATTTAAAAAAAATACGCATCGTGCTGTGCTGTTTGTGTTTACTTGAGTGCATTCGCGCGCTCTCGCTTTCTCCACTTTCAAATTTTTTGTTATTATCTATCTATTCCTGAGAGTTTATCTTATTTTTTATTTGTTTATTTAAATGAAGTCGACCAGTTGCCTGCCCTTCCTTCCATTATCCGTCACCGAGACAAACTGAACAAAGTTCTGAGGTCGACCTTGTAAAGATAAGGATTCAGGTCTGTCTGCTCTTTACCTTTGCTCCTGCACGCACTGCCCTTCTCTCCACATTTATGTGTTTGTTTGTTTGTCTATCTAATCTTTTGGGTTTTTATTTCTAATGAGGTCGACCAGTTGTTTATTTATTATTTTTTTTACTACGCATCAAGCTGCGATGCTTGTCTTTGCTCCTGTGTGCTCGCGCACTTTCGCCTTTTCCACTTATTTTTATCTTTGATTTATTTTTGATTTATTTTGTCAATTTAAAAAAAAATACGCATCGTGCTGTGCTGTTTGTGTTTGCTTGAGTGCATTCGCACGCTCTCGCGTTCTCCACTTTACAATTTTTTTGTTATTATTTATCTATTCCTGAGAGTTTATCTTATTTTTTATTTGTTTATTTAAATGAAGTCGACCAGTTGCCTGCCCTTCCTTCCATTATCCGTCACCGAGACAAACTGAACAAAGTTCTGAGGTCGACCTTGTAAAGATAAGGATTCAGGTCTGTCTGCTGTTTACCTTTGCTCCTGCCCGCACTGCCCTTCTCTCCACATTTATGTGTTTGTTTGTTTGTCTATCTAATCTTTTGGGTTTTTATTTCTAATGAGGTCGACCAGTTGTCTATTTATTATTTTTTTTAATACGCATCAAGCTGCGCTGCTTGTCTTTGCTCCTGTGTGCTCGCGCACTCTCGCCTTTTCCACTTATTTTTATTTTTGATTTATTTTTGATTTATTTTGTCAATTTAAAAAAAAATACGCATCGTGCTGTGCTGTTTGTGTTTGCTTGAGTGCATTCGCGCACTCTCGCCTTCTCCACTTTACAAATTTTGTTATTATTTATCTATTCCTGAGAGTTTATATTAATTTTTATTTGTTTATTTAAATGAAGTCGACCAGTTGCCTGCCCTTCCTTCCATTATCCGTCACCGAGACAAACTGAACAAAGTTCTGAGGTCGACCTTGTAAAGATAAGGATTCAGGTCTGTCTGCTGTTTACCTTTGCTCCTGCGCGCACTGCCCTTCTCTCCACATTTATGTGTTTGTTTGTTTGTCTATCTAATCTTTTGGGTTTTTATTTCTAATGAGGTCGACCAGTTGTCTATTTATTATTTTTTTTACTACGCATCAAGCTGCGCTGCTTGTCTTTGCTCCTGTGTGCTCGCGCACTCTCTCCTTTTCCACTTATTTTTATTTTTGATTCATTTTTGATTTATTTTGTCAATTTAAAAAAAACGCATCGTGCTGTGCTGTTTGTGTTTGCTTGAGTGCATTCGCGCGCTCTCGCTTTCTCCACTTTACAATTTTTTGTTATTATTTATCTATTCCTGAGAGTTTATGTTATTTTTTATTTGTTTATTTAAATGAAGTCGACCAGTTGCCTGCCCTTCCTTCCATTATCCGTCACCGAGACAAACTGAACAAAGTTCTGAGGTCGACCTTGTAAAGATAAGGATTCAGGTCTGTCTGTTGTTTACTTTTGCTCCTGCGCGCACTGCCCTTCTCTCCACATTTATGTGTTTGTTTGTTTGTCTATCTAATCTTTTGGGTTTTTATTTCTAATGAGGTAGACCAGTTGTCTATTTATTATTTTTTTTACTACGCATCAAGCTGCGCTGCTTGTCTTTGCTCCTGTGTGCTCGCACACTCTAGCCTTTTCCACTTATTTTTATTTTTGTTTTATTTTTGATTTATTTTGTCAATTTAAAAAAATACGCATCGTGCTGTGATGTTTGTGTTTGCTTGAGAACATTCGCGCGCTCTCGCTTTCTCCACTTTACAATTTTTTTGTTATTATCTATCTATTCCTGAGAGTTTATCTTATTTTTTATTTGTTTATTTAAATGAAGTCGACCAGTTGCCTGCCCTTCCTTCCATTATCCGTCACCGAGACAAACTGAACAAAGTTCTGAGGTCGACCTTGTAAAGATAAGGATTCAGGTCTGTCTGCTCTTTACCTTTGCTCCTGCACGCACTGCCCTTCTCTCCACATTTATGTGTTTGTTTGTTTGTCTATCTAATCTTTTGGGTTTTTATTTCTAATGAGGTCGACCAGTTGTCTATTTATTATTTTTTTTACTACGCATCAAGCTGCGATGCTTGTCTTTGCTCCTGTGTGCTCGCGCACTCTCGCCTTTTCCACTTATTTTTATCTTTGATTTATTTTTGATTTATTTTGTCAATTTAAAAAAAAATACGCATCGTGCTGTGCTGTTTGTGTTTGCTTGAGTGCATTCGCACGCTCTCGCTTTCTCCACTTTACAATTTTTTTGTTATTATTTATCTATTCCTGAGAGTTTATCTTATTTTTTATTTGTTTATTTAAATGAAGTCGACCAGTTGCCTGCCCTTCCTTCCATTATCCGTCACCGAGACAAACTGAACAAAGTTCTGAGGTCGACCTTGTAAAGATCAGGATTCAGGTCTGTCTGCTGTTTACCTTTGCTCCTGCGCGCACTGCCCTTCTCTCCACATTTATGTGTTTGTTTGTTTGTCTATCTAATCTTTTGGGTTTTTATTTCTAATGACTTCGACCAGTTATCTATTTATTATTTTGTTTACTACGCATCAAGCTGCGCTGCTTGTCTTTGCTCCTGTGTGCTCGCGCACTCTCGCCTTTTCCACTTATTTTTATTTTTGATTTATTTTTGATTTATTTTGTCAATTTAAAAAAAAATACGCATCGTGCTGTGCTGTTTGTGTTTGCTTGAGTGCATTCGCGCGCTCTCGCTTTCTCCACTTTAAAATTTTTTTGTTATTATTTATCTATTCCTGAGAGTTTATCTTATTTTTTATTTGTTTATTTAAATGAAGTCGACCAGTTGCCTGCCCTTCCTTCCATTATCCGTCACCGAGACAAACTGAACAAAGTTCTGAGGTCGACCTTGTAAAGATAAGGATTCAGGTCTGTCTGCTGTATACCTTTGCTCCTGCGCGCACTGCCCTTCTCTCCACATTTATGTGTTTGTTTGTTTGTCTATCGAATCTTTTGGGTTTTTATTTCTAATGAGGTCGACCAGTTGTCTATTTATTATTTTTTTTACTACGCATCAAGCTGCGCTGCTTGTCTTTGCTCCTGTGTGCTCGCGCCCTCTCGCCTTTTCCACTTATTTTTATTTTTGATATATTTTTGATTTATTTTGTCAATTTAAAAAAAAATACGCAATGTACTGTGCTGTTTGTGTTTGCTTGAGTGCATTCGCGCGCTCTCGCTTTCTCCACTTTACAATTTTTTTGTTATTATTTCTCTATTCCTGAGAGTTTATCTTATTTTTTATTTGTTTATTTAAATGAAGTTGACCAGTTTCCTGCCCTTCCTTCCATTATCCGTCACCGAGACAAACTGAACAAAGTTCTGAGGTCGACCTTGTAAAGATAAGGATTCAGGTCTGTCTGCTGTTTACCTTTGCTCCTGCACGCACTGCCCTTCTCTCCACATTTATGTGTTTGTTTGTTTGTCTATCAAATCTTTTGGGTTTTTATTTCTAATGAGGTCGACCAGTTGTCTATTTATTTTTTTTTTACTACCCATCAAGCTTCGCTGCTTGTCTTTGCTCTTGTGTGCTCGCGCACTCTCGCCTTTTCCACTTATTTTTATTTTTGATTTATTTTTGATTTATTTTGTCAATTTAAAAAAATACGCATCGTGCTGTGCTATTTGTGTTTACTTGAGTGCATTCGCGCGCTCTCGCTTTCCCCACTTTCAAATTTTTTGTGATTATCTATCTATTCCTGAGAGTTTATCTTATTTTTTATTTGTTTATTTAAATGAAGTCGACCAGTTGCCTGCCCTTCCTTCCATTATCCGTCACCGAGACAAACTGAACAAAGTTCTGAGGTCGACCTTGTAAAGATAAGGATTCAGGTCTGTCTGCTCTTTACCTTTGCTCCTGCACGCACTGCCCTTCTCTCCACATTTATGTGTTTGTTTGTTTGTCTATCTAATCTTTTGGGTTTTTATTTCTAATGAGGTCGACCAGTTGTCTATTTATTATTTTTTTTACTACGCATCAAGCTGCGATGCTTGTCTTTGCTCCTGTGTGCTCGCTTACTCTCGCCTTTTCCACTTATTTTTATCTTTGATTTATTTTTGATTTATTTTGTCAATTTAATAAAAAATACGCATCGTGCTGTGCTGTTTGTGTTTGCTTGAGTGCATTCGCACGCTCTCGCTTTCTCCACTTTACAATTTTTTTGTTATTATTTATCTATTCCTGAGAGTTTATCTTATTTTTTATTTGTTTATTTAAATGAAGTCGACCAGTTGCCTGCCCTTCCTTCCATTATCCGTCACCGAGACAAACTGAACAAAGTTCTGAGGTCGACCTTGTAAAGATAAGGATTCAGGTCAGTCTGCTGTTTACCTTTGCTCCTGCGCGCACTGCCCTTCCCTCCACATTTATGTGTTTGTTTGTTTGTCTATCAAATCTTTTGGGTTTTTATTTCTAATGAGGTCGACCAGTTGTCTATTTATTTTTTTTTTACTACGCATCAAGCTTCGCTTCTTGTCTTTGCTCTTGTGTGCTCGCGCCCTCTCGCCTTTTCCACTTATTTTTATTTTTGATTTATTTTTGATTTATTTTGTCTATTTAAAAAAAATACGCATCGTGCTGTGCTGTTTGTGTTTACTTGAGTGCATTCGCGCGCTCTCGCTTTCTCCACTTTCAAATTTTTTGTTATTATCTATCTATTCCTGAGAGTTTATCTTATTTTTTATTTGTTTATTTAAATGAAGTCGACCAGTTGCCTGCCCTTCCTTCCATTATCCGTCACCGAGACAAACTGAACAAAGTTCTGAGGTCGACCTTGTAAAGATAAGGATTCAGGTTTGTCTGCTGTTTACCTTTGCTCCTGCACGCACTGCCCTTCTCTCCACATTTATGTGTTTGTTTGTTTGTCTATCTAATCTTTTGGGTTTTTATTTCTAATGAGGTCGACCAGTTGTCTATTTATAATTTTTTTTAATACGCATCAAGCTTCGCTGCTTGTCTTTGCTCCTGTGTGCTCGCGCACTCTCGCCTTTTCCACTTATTTTTATTTTTGATTTATTTTTGATTTATTTTGTCCATTTAAAAAAAAATACGCATCGTGCTGTGCTGTTTGTGTTTGCTTGAGTGCATTCGCGCGCTCTCGCTTTCTCCACTTTACAAATTTTTTTATTATTTATCTATTCCTGAGAGTTTATCTTATTTTTATTTGTTTATTTAAATGAAGTCGACCAGTTGCCTGCCCTTCCTTCCATTTTCCGTCACCGAGACAAACTAAACAAAGTTCTGAGGTCGACCTTGTAAAGATAAGGATTCAGGTCTGTCTGCTGTTTACCTTTGCTCCTGCGCGCACTGCCCTTCTCTCCACATTTATGTGTTTGTTTGTTTGTCTATCTAATCTTTTGGGTTTTTATTTCTAATGACTTCGACCAGTTATCTATTTATTTTTTTTTTACTACGCATCAAGCTGCGCTGCTTGTCTTTGCTCCTGTGTGCTCGCGCACTCTCGCCTTTTCCACTTATTTTTATTTTTGATTTATTTTGTCAATTTTAAAAACAATACGCATCGTGCTGTGCTGTTTGTGTTTGCTTGAGTGCACTCGCGCGCTCTCGCTTTCTCCACTTTACAATTTTTTTTGTTATTATTTATCTATTCCTGAGAGTTTATCTTATTTTTTATTTGTTTATTTAAATGAAGTCGACCAGTTGCCTGCCCTTCCTTCCATTATCCGTCACGGAGACAAACTGAACAAAGTTCTGAGGTCGACCTTGTAAAGATAAGGATTCAGGTCTGTCTGCTGTTTACCTTTGCTCCTGCGCGCACTGCCCTTCTCTCCACATTTATGTGTTTGTTTGTTTGTCTATCTAATCTTTTGGGTTTTTATTTCTAATGAGGTCGACCAGTTGTCTATTTATTATTTTTTTTACTACGCATCAAGCTGCGCTGCTTGTCTTTGCTCCTGTGTGCTCGCGCACTCTCGTCTTTTCCACTTATTTTTATTTTTGATTTATTTTTGATTTATTTTGTCAATTTAAAAAAAATACGCATCGTGCTGTGCTGTTTGTGTTTGCTTGAGTGCATTCGCGCGCTCTCGCTTTCTCCACTTTACAAATTTTTTTATTATTTATCTATTCCTGAGAGTTTATCTTATTTTTATTTGTTTATTTAAATGAAGTCGACCAGTTGCCTGCCCTTCCTTCCATTTTCCGTCACCGAGACAAACTAAACAAAGTTCTGAGGTCGACCTTGTAAAGATAAGGATTCAGGTCTGTCTGCTGTTTACCTTTGCTCCTGCGCGCTCTGCCCTTCTCTCCACATTTATGTGTTTGTTTGTTTTTCTATCTAATCTTTTGGGTTTTTATTTCTAATGAGGTCGACCAGTTGTCTATTTATTATTTTTTTTACTACGCATCAAGCTGCGCTGCTTGTCTTTGCTCCTGTGTGCTCGCGCACTCTCGCCTTTTCCACTTATTTTTATTTTTGATTTATTTTTGATTTATTTTGTCAATTTAAAAAAAATACGCATCGTGCTGTGCTGTTTGTGTTTGCTTGAGTGCATTCGCGCGATCTCGCTTTCTCCACTTTACAATTTTTTTGTTATTATTTATCTATTCCTGAGAGTTTATCTTATTTTTTGTTTATTTAAATTTAGTCGACCAGTTGCCTGCCCTTCCTTCCATTATCCGTCACCGAGACAAACTGAACAAAGTTCTGAGGTCGACCTTGTAAAGATAAGGATTCAGGTCTGTCTGCTGTTTACCTTTGCTCCTGCGCGCTCTGCCCTTCTCTCCACATTTATGTGTTTGTTTGTTTGTCTATCTAATCTTTTGGGTTTTTATTTCTAATGAGGTCGACCAGTTGTCTATTTATTATTTTTTTTACTACGCATCAAGCTGCGCTGCTTGTCTTTGCTCCTGTGTGCTCGCGCACTCTCGCCTTTTCCACTTATTTTTATTTTTGATTTATTTTTGATTTATTTTGTCAATTTAAAAAAAATACGCATCGTGCTGTGCTGTTTGTGTTTACTTGAGTGCATTCGCGCGCTCTCGCTTTCTCCACTTTACAATTTTTTGTTATTATCTATCTATTCCTGAGAGTTTATCTTATTTTTTATTTGTTTATTTAAATGAAGTCGACCAGTTGCCTGCCCTTCCTTCCATTATCCGTCACCGAGACAAACTGAACAAAGTTCTGAGGTCGACCTTGTAAAGATAAGGGTTCAGGTCTGTCTGCTGTTTACCTTTGCTCCTGCACGCACTACCCTTCTCTCCACATTTATGTGTTTGTTTGTTTGTCTATCTAATCTTTTGGGTTTTTATTTCTAATGAGGTCGACCAGTTGTCTATTTATTATTTTTTTTTACTACGCATCAAGCTGCGCTGCTTGTCTTTGCTCCTGTGTGCTCGCGCACTCTCGCCTTTTCCACTTATTTTTACCTTTGATTTATTTATGATTTATTTTGTCAATTTAAAAAAAAATACGCATCGTGCTGTGCTGTTTGTGTTTGCTTGAGTGCATTCGCGCGATCTCGCTTTCTCCACTTTACAATTTTTTTGTTATTATTTATCTATTCCTGAGAGTTTATCTTATTTTTTATTTGTTTATTTAAATGAAGTCGACCAGTTGCCTGCCCTTCCTTCCATTATCCATCACCGAGACAAACTGAACAAAGTTCTGAGGTCGACCTTGTAAAGATAAGGATTCAGGTCTGTCTGCTGTTTACCTTTGCTCCTGCCCGCACTGCCCTTCTCTCCACATTTATGTGTTTGTTTGTTTGTCTATCTAATCTTTTGGGTTTTTATTTCTAATGAGGTCGACCAGTTGTCTATTTATAATTTTTTTTACTACGCATCAAGCTTCGCTGCTTGTCTTTGCTCCTGTGTGCTCGCGCAATCTCGCCTTTTCCACTTATTTTTATTTTTGATTTATTTTTGATTTATTTTGTCCTTTTAAAAAAAAATACGCATCGTGCTGTGCTGTTTGTGTTTGCTTGAGTGCATTCGCGCGCTCTCGCTTTCTCCACTTTACAAATTTTGTTATTATTTATCTATTCCTGAGAGTTTATCTTAATTTTTATTTGTTTATTTAAATGAAGTCGACCAGTTGCCTGCCCTTCCTTCCATTATCCGTCACCGAGACAAACTGAACAAAGTTCTGAGGTCGACCTTGTAAAGATAAGGATTCAGGTCTGTCTGCTGTTTACCTTTGCTCCTGCGCGCACTGCCCTTCTCTCCACATTTATGTGTTTGTTTGTTTGTCTATCTAATCTTTTGGGTTTTTATTTCTAATGACTTCGACCAGTTATCTATTTATTATTTTTTTTACTACGCATCAAGCTGCGCTGCTTGTCTTTGCTCCTGTGTGCTCGCGCACTCTCGCCTTTTCCACTTTTTTTTATTTTTGATTTATTTTGTCAATTTTAAAAACAATACGCATCGTGCTGTGCTGTTTGTGTTTGCTTGAGTAGCACTCGCGCGCTCTCGCTTTCTCCACTTTACAATTTTTTTTGTTATTATTTATCTATTCCTGAGAGTTTATCTTATTTTTTATTTGTTTATTTAAATGAAGTCGACCAGTTGCCTGCCCTTCCTTCCATTATCCGTCACCCAGACAAACTGAACAAAGTTCTGAGGTCGACCTTGTAAAGATAAGGATTCAGGTCTGTCTGCTGTTTACCTTTGCTCCTGCGCGCACTGCCCTTCTCTCCACATTTATGTGTTTGTTTGTTTGTCTATCTAATCTTTTGGGTTTTTATTTCTAATGAGGTCGACCAGTTGTCTATTTATTATTTTTTTTACTACGCATCAAGCTGCGCTGCTTGTCTTTGCTCCTGTGTGCTCGCGCACTCTCGTCTTTTCCACTTATTTTTATTTTTGATTTATTTTTGATTTATTTTGTCAATTTAAAAAAAATACGCATCGTGCTGTGCTGTTTGTGTTTGCTTGAGTGCATTCGCGCGCTCTCGCTTTCTCCACTTTACAAATTTTTTTATTATTTATCTATTCCTGAGAGTTTATCTTATTTTTATTTGTTTATTTAAATGAAGTCGACCAGTTGCCTGCCCTTCCTTTCATTTTACGTCACCGAGACAAACTAAACAAAGTTCTGAGGTCGACCTTGTAAAGATAAGGATTCAGGTCTGTCTGCTGTTTACTTTTGCTCCTGTGCGCACTGCCCTTCTCTCCATATTTATGTGTTTGTTTGTTTGTCTATCTAATCTTTTGGGTTTTTATTTCTAATGAGGTCGACCAGTTGTCTATTTATTATTTTTTTTACTACGCATCAAGCTGCGCTGCTTGTCTTTGCTCCTGTGTGCTCGCGCACTCTCGCCTTTTCCACTTATTTTTATTTTTGATTTATTTTGTCAATTTTAAAAACAATACGCATCGTGCTGTGCTGTTTGTGTTTGCTTGAGTGCACGCGCGCTCTCGCTTTCTCCACTTTTCAATTTTTTTTGTTATTATTTATCTATTCCTGAGAGTTTATCTTATTTTTTATTTGTTTATTTAAATGAAGTCGACCAGTTGCCTGCCCTTCCTTCCATTATCCGTCACCGAGACAAACTGAACAAAGTTCTGAGGTCGACCTTGTAAAGATAAGGATTCAGGTCTGTCTGCTGTTTACCTTTGCTCCTGCGCGCACTGCCCTTCTCTCCACATTTATGTGTTTGTTTGTTTGTCTATCTAATCTTTTGGGTTTTTATTTCTAATGAGGTCGACCAGTTGTCTATTTATTATTTTTTTTACTACGCATCAAGCTGCGCTGCTTGTCTTTGCTCCTGTGTGCTCGCGCACTCTCGTCTTTTCCACTTATTTTTATTTTTGATTTATTTTTGATTTATTTTGTCAATTTAAAAAAAATACGCATCGTGCTGTGCTGTTTGTGTTTGCTTGAGTGCATTCGCGCGCTCTCGCTTTCTCCACTTTACAAATTTTATTATTATTTATCTATTCCTGAGAGTTTATCTTATTTTTATTTGTTTATTTAAATGAAGTCGACCAGTTGCCTGCCCTTCTTTCCATTTTCCGTCACCGAGACAAACTAAACAAAGTTCTGAGGTCGACCTTGTAAAGATAAGGATTCAGGTCTGTCTGCTGTTTACCTTTGCTCCTGCGCGCACTGCCCTTCTCTCCACATTTATGTGTTTGTTTGTTTGTCTATCTAATCTTTTGGGTTTTTATTTCTAATGAGGTCGACCAGTTGTCTATTTATTATTTTTTTTACTACGCATCAAGCTGCGCTGCTTGTCTATGCTCCTGTGTGCTCGCGCACTCTCGCCTTTTCCACTTATTTTTATTTTTGATTTATTTTTGATTTATTTTGTAAATTTAAAAAAAAATACGCATCGTGCTGTGCTGTTTGTGTTTGCTTGAGTGCATTCGCGCGCTCTCGCTTTCTCCACTTTACAATTTTTTTGTTATTATTTATCTATTTCTGAGAGTTTATCTTATTTTTTGTTTATTTAAATTTAGTCGACCAGTTGCCTGCCCTTCCTTCCACTATCCGTCACCGAGACAAACTGAACAAAGCTCTGAGGTCGACCTTGTAAAGATAAGGATTCAGGTCTGTCTGCTGTTTACCTTTGCTCCTGCGCGCTCTGCCCTTCTCTCCACATTTATGTGTTTGTTTGTTTGTCTATCTAATCTTTTGGGTTTTTATTTCTAATGAGGTCGACCAGTTGTCTATTTATTATTTTTTTTACTACGCATCAAGCTGCGCTGCTTGTCTTTGCTCCTGTGTGCTCGTGCACTCTCGCCTTTTCCACTTATTTTTATTTTTGATTTATTTTTGATTTATTTTGTCAATTTAAAAATAATACGCATCGTGCTGTGCTGTTTGTGTTTGCTTGAGTGCATTCGCGCGCTCTCGCTTTCTCCACTTTACAATTTTTTGTTATTATTTATCTATTCCTGAGAGTTTATGTTATTTTTTATTTGTTAATTTAAATGAAGTCGACCAGTTGCCTGCCCTTCCTTCCATTATCCGTCACCGAGACAAACTGAACAAAGTTCTGAGGTCGACCATGTAAAGATAAGGAATCAGGTCTGTCTGCTGTTTACCTTTGCTCCTGCGCGCACTGCCCTTCTCTCCACATTTATGTGTTTGTTTGTTTGTCTATCTAATCTTTTGGGTTTTTATTTCTAATGAGGTCGACCAGTTATCTATTTATTATTTTTTTTACTACGCATCAAGCTGTGCTGCTTGTCTTTGCTCCTTTGTGCTCGCGCACTCTCGCCTTTTCCACTTATTTTTATTTTTGATTTATTTTGTCAATTTAAAAAAAAATACGCATCGTGCTGTGCTGTTTGTGTTTGCTTGAGTGCATTCGCGCTCTCGCTTTCTCCACTTTACAATTTTTTGTTATTTTTTATCTATTCCTGAGAGTTTATGTTATTTTTTATTTGTTTATTTAAATGAAGTCGACCAGTTGCCTGCCCTTCCTTCCATTATCCGTCACCGAGACAAACTGAACAAAGTTCTGAGGTCGACCTTGTAAAGATAAGGATTCAGGTCTGTCTGCTGTTTACCTTTGCTCCTGCGCGCACTGCCCTTCTCTCCACATTTATGTGTTTGTTTGTTTGTCTATCGAATCTTTTGGGTTTTTATTTCTAATGAGGTCGACCAGTTGTCTATTTATTATTTTTTTTACTACGCATCAAGCTGCGCTGCTTGACTTTGCTCCTGTGTGCTCGCGCCCTCTCGCCTTTTCCACTTATTTTTATTTTTGATTTATTTTTGATTTATTTTGTCAATTTAAAAAAAATACGCATCGTGCTGTGCTGTTTGTGTTTGCTTGAGTGCATTCGCGCGCTCTCGCTTTCTCCACTTTACAAATTTTGTTATTATTTATCTATTCCTGAGAGTTTATCTTAATTTTTATTTGTTTATTTAAATGAAGTCGACCAGTTGCCTGCCCTTCCTTCCATTATCCGTCACCGAGACAAACTGAACAAAGTTCTGAGGTCGACCTTGTAAAGATAAGGATTCAGGTCTGTCTGCTGTTTACCTTTGCTCCTGCGCGCACTGCCCTTCTCTCCACATTTATGTGTTTGTTTGTTTGTCTATCTAATCTTTTGGGTTTTTATTTCTAATGACTTCGACCAGTTATCTATTTATTATTTTTTTTACTACGCATCAAGCTGCGCTGCTTGTCTTTGCTCCTGTGTGCTCGCGAACTCTCGCCTTTTCCACTTATTTTTATTTTTGATTTATTTTTGATTTATTTTGTCAATTTAAAAAAAAAATACGCATCGTGCTGTGCTGTTTGTGTTTGCTTGAGTGCATTCGCGCGCTCTCGCTTTCTCCACTTTACAATTTTTTTGTTATTATTTATCTATTCCTGAGAGTTTATCTTATTTTTTATTTGTTTATTTAAATGAAGTCGACCAGTTGCCTGCCCTTCCTTCCATTATCCGTCACCGAGACAAACTGAACAAAGTTCTGAGGTCGACCTTGTAAAGATAAGGATTCAGGTCTGTCTGCTCTTTACCTTTGCTCCTGCGCGCACTGCCCTTCTCTCCACATTTATGTGTTTGTTTGTTTGTCTATCAAATCTTTTGGGTTTTTATTTCTAATGAGGTCGACCAGTTGTCTATTTATTTTTTTTTTACTACGCATCAAGCTTCGCTGCTTGTCTTTGCTCTTGTGTGCTCGCGCACTCTCGCCTTTTCCACTTATTTTTATTTTTGATTTATTTTGTCAATTTAAAAAAAATACGCATCGTGCTGTGCTGTTTGTGTTTACTTGAGTGCATTCGCGCGCTCTCGCTTTCTCCACTTTCAAATTTTTTGTTATTATCTATCTATTCCTGAGAGTTTATCTTATTTTTTATTTGTTTATTTAAATGAAGTCGACCAGTTGCCTGCCCTTCCTTCCATTATCCGTCACCGAGACAAACTGAACAAAGTTCTGAGGTCGACCTTGTAAAGATAAGGATTCAGGTCTGTCTGCTGTTTACCTTTGCTCCTGCACGCACTGCCCTTCTCTCCACATTTATGTGTTTGTTTGTTTGTCTACCTAATCTTTTGGGTTTTTATTTCTAATGAGGTCGACCAGTTGTCTATTTATTATTTTTTTTACTACGCATCAAGCTGCGCTGCTTGTCTTTGCTCCTGTGTGCTCGCGCACTCTCGCCTTTTCCACTTATTTTTACCTTTGATTTATTTTTGATTTATTTTGTCAATTTAAAAAAAAAATACGCATCGTGCTGTGCTGTTTGTGTTTGCTTGAGTGCATTCGCGCGCTCTCGCTTTCTCCACTTTACAAATTTTGTTATTATTTATCTATTCCTGAGAGTTTATCTTAATTTTTATTTGTTTATTTAAATGAAGTCGACCAGTTGCCTGCCCTTCCTTCCATTATCCGTCACCGAGACAAACTGAACAAAGTTCTGAGGTCGACCTTGTAAAGATAAGGATTCAGGTCTGTCTGCTGTTTACCTTTGCTCCTGCGCGCACTGCCCTTCTCTCCACATTTATGTGTTTGTTTGTTTGTCTATCTAATCTTTTGGGTTTTTATTTCTAATGAGGTAGACCAGTTGTCTATTTATTATTTTTTTTACTACGCATCAAGCTGCGCTGCTTGTCTTTGCTCCTGTGTGCTCGCACACTCTAGCCTTTTCCACTTATTTTTATTTTTGGTTTATTTTTGATTTATTTTGTCAATTTAAAAAAATACGCATCGTGCTGTGATGTTTGTGTTTGCTTGAGTGCATTCGCGCGCTCTCGCTTTCTCCACTTTACAATTTTTTTGTTATTATCTATCTATTCCTGAGAGTTTATCTTATTTTTTATTTGTTTATTTAAATGAAGTCGACCAGTTGCCTGCCCTTCCTTCCATTATCCGTCACCGAGACAAACTGAACAAAGTTCTGAGGTCGACCTTGTAAAGATAAGGATTCAGGTCTGTCTGCTCTTTACCTTTGCTCCTGCACGCACTGCCCTTCTCTCCACATTTATGTGTTTGTTTGTTTGTCTATCTAATCTTTTGGGTTTTTATTTCTAATGAGGTCGACCAGTTGTCTATTTATTATTTTTTTTACTACGCATCAAGCTGCGATGCTTGTCTTTGCTCCTGTGTGCTCGCGCACTCTCGCCTTTTCCACTTATTTTTATCTTTGATTTATTTTTGATTTATTTTGTCAATTTAAAAAAAAATACGCATCGTGCTGTGCTGTTTGTGTTTGCTTGAGTGCATTCGCACGCTCTCGCTTTCTCCACTTTACAATTTTTTTGTTATTATTTATCTATTCCTGAGAGTTTATCTTATTTTTTATTTGTTTATTTAAATGAAGTCGACCAGTTGCCTGCCCTTCCTTCCATTATCCGTCACCGAGACAAACTGAACAAAGTTCTGAGGTCGACCTTGTAAAGATAAGGATTCAGGTCTGTCTGCTGTTTACCTTTGCTCCTGCGCGCTCTGCCCTTCTCTCCACATTTATTTGTTTGTTTGTTTTTCTATCTAATCTTTTGGGTTTTTATTTCTAATGAGGTCGACCAGTTGTCTATTTATTATTTTTTTTACTACGCATCAAGCTGCGCTGCTTGTCTTTGCTCCTGTGTGCTCGCGCACTCTCGCCTTTTCCACTTATTTTTATTTTTGATTTATTTTTGATTTATTTTGTCAATTTAAAAAAAATACGCATCGTGCTGTGCTGTTTGTGTTTGCTTGAGTGCATTCGCGCGATCTCGCTTTCTCCACTTTACAATTTTTTTGTTATTATTTATCTATTCCTGAGAGTTTATCTTATTTTTTGTTTATTTAAATTTAGTCGACCAGTTGCCTGCCCTTCCTTCCATTATCCGTCACCGAGACAAACTGAACAAAGTTCTGAGGTCGACCTTGTAAAGATAAGGATTCAGGTCTGTCTGCTGTTTACCTTTGCTCCTGCGCGCTCTGCCCTTCTCTCCACATTTATGTGTTTGTTTGTTTGTCTATCTAATCTTTTGGGTTTTTATTTCTAATGAGGTCGACCAGTTGTCTATTTATTATTTTTTTTACTACGCATCAAGCTGCGCTGCTTGTCTTTGCTCCAGTGTGCTCGCGCACTCTCGCCTTTTCCACTTATTTTTATTTTTGATTTATTTTTGATTTATTTTGTCAATTTAAAAAAAATACGCATCGTGCTGTGCTGTTTGTGTTTACTTGAGTGCATTCGCGCGCTCTCGCTTTCTCCACTTTACAATTTTTTGTTATTATCTATCTATTCCTGAGAGTTTATCTTATTTTTTATTTGTTTATTTAAATGAAGTCGACCAGTTGCCTGCCCTTCCTTCCATTATCCGTCACCGAGACAAACTGAACAAAGTTCTGAGGTCGACCTTGTAAAGATAAGGGTTCAGGTCTGTCTGCTGTTTACCTTTGCTCCTGCACGCACTACCCTTCTCTCCACATTTATGTGTTTGTTTGTTTGTCTATCTAATCTTTTGGGTTTTTATTTCTAATGAGGTCGACCAGTTGTCTATTTATTATTTTTTTTACTACGCATCAAGCTGCGCTGCTTGTCTTTGCTCCTGTGTGCTCGCGCACTCTCGCCTTTTCCACTTATTTTTACCTTTGATTTATTTATGATTTATTTTGTCAATTTAAAAAAAATACGCATCGTGCTGTGCTGTTTGTGTTTGCTTGAGTGCATTCGCGCGATCTCGCTTTCTCCACTTTACAATTTTTTTGTTATTATTTATCTATTCCTGAGAGTTTATCTTATTTTTTATTTGTTTATTTAAATGAAGTCGACCAGTTGCCTGCCCTTCCTTCCATTATCCATCACTGAGACAAACTGAACAAAGTTCTGAGGTCGACCTTGTAAAGATAAGGATTCAGGTCTGTCTGCTGTTTACCTTTGCTCCTGCCCGCACTGCCCTTCTCTCCACATTTATGTGTTTGTTTGTTTGTCTATCTAATCTTTTGGGTTTTTATTTCTAATGAGGTCGACCAGTTGTCTATTTATAATTTTTTTTACTACGCATCAAGCTTCGCTGCTTGTCTTTGCTCCTGTGAGCTCGCGCACTCTCGCCTTTTCCACTTATTTTTATTTTTGATTTATTTTTGATTTATTTTGTCCATTTAAAAAAAAATACGCATCGTGCTGTGCTGTTTGTGTTTGCTTGAGTGCATTCGCGCGCTCTCGCTTTCTCCACTTTACAAATTTTGTTATTATTTATCTATTCCTGAGAGTTTATCTTAATTTTTATTTGTTTATTTAAATGAAGTCGACCAGTTGCCTGCCCTTCCTTCCATTATCCGTCACCGAGACAAACTGAACAAAGTTCTGAGGTCGACCTTGTAAAGATAAGGATTCAGGTCTGTCTGCTGTTTACCTTTGCTCCTGCGCGCACTGCCCTTTCTCCACATTTATGTGTTTGTTTGTTTGTCTATCTAATCTTTTGGGTTTTTATTTCTAATGACTTCGACCAGTTATCTATTTATTATTTTTTTTACTACGCATCAAGCTGCGCTGCTTGTCTTTGCTCCTGTGTGCTCGCGCACTCTCGCCTTTTCCACTTATTTTTATTTTTGATTTATTTTGTCAATTTTAAAAACAATACGCATCGTGCTGTGCTGTTTGTGTTTGCTTGAGTAGCACTCGCGCGCTCTCGCTTTCTCCACTTTACAATTTTTTTTGTTATTATTTATCTATTCCTGAGAGTTTATCTTATTTTTTATTTGTTTATTTAAATGAAGTCGACCAGTTGCCTGCCCTTCCTTCCATTATCCGTCACCCAGACAAACTGAACAAAGTTCTGAGGTCGACCTTGTAAAGATAAGGATTCAGGTCTGTCTGCTGTTTACCTTTGCTCCTGCGCACACTGCCCTTCTCTCCACATTTATGTGTTTGTTTGTTTGTCTATCTAATCTTTTGGGTTTTTATTTCTAATGAGGTCGACCAGTTGTCTATTTATTATTTTTTTTACTACGCATCAAGCTGCGCTGCTTGTCTTTGCTCCTGTGTGCTCGCGCACTCTCGTCTTTTCCACTTATTTTTATTTTTGATTTATTTTTGATTTATTTTGTCAATTTAAAAAAAATACGCATCGTGCTGTGCTGTTTGTGTTTGCTTGAGTGCATTCGCGCGCTCTCGCTTTCTCCACTTTACAATTTTTTTGTTTTTATTTATCTATAACTGAGAGTTTATCTTATTTTTTATTTGTTTATTTAAATGAAGTCGACCTGTTGCCTGCCCTTCCTTCCATTATCCGTCACCAAGACAAACTGAACAAAGTTCTGAGGTCGACCTTGTAAAGATAAGGATTCAGGTCTGTCTGCTGTTTACCTTTGCTCCTGCGCGCACTGCCCTTCTCTCCACATTTATGTGTTTGTTTGTTTGTCTATCTAATCTTTTGGGTTTTTATTTCTAATGAGGTCGACCAGTTGTCTATTTATTATTTTTTTTTACTACGCATCAAGCTGCGCTGCTTGTCTTTGCTCCTGTGTGCTCGCGCACTCTCACCTTTTCCACTTATTTTTATTTTTGATTTATTTTTGATTTATTTTGTCAATTTAAAAAAAAAATACGCATCGTGCTGTGCTGTTTGTGTTTGCTTGAGTGCATTCGCGCGCTCTTGCTTTCTCCACTTTACAATTTTTTTGTTATTATTTATCTATTCCTGAGAGT
The DNA here is from genome assembly GCF_023159225.1 of Perognathus longimembris pacificus. Classification (NCBI taxonomy): domain Eukaryota; kingdom Metazoa; phylum Chordata; class Mammalia; order Rodentia; family Heteromyidae; genus Perognathus; species Perognathus longimembris. The sequence goes on from NW_025957840.1 coordinate 20,936, forward strand.
TTATCTTATTTTTTATTTGTTTATTTAAATGAAGTCGACCAGTTGCCTGCCCTTCCTTCCATTATCCGTCACCGAGACAAACTGAACAAAATTCTGAGGTCGACCTTGTAAAGATAAGGATTCAGGTCTGTCTGCTGTTTACCTTTGCTCCTGCGCGCACTGCCCTTCTCTCCACATTTATGTGTTTGTTTGTTTTTCTATCTAATCTTTTGGGTTTTTATTTCTAATGAGGTCGACCAGTTGTCTATTTATTATTTTTTTTACTACGCATCAAGCTGCGCTGCTTGTCTTTGCTCCTGTGTGCTCGCGCACTCTCGCATTTTCCACTTATTTTTATTTTTGATTTATTTTTGATTTATTTTGTCAATTTAAAAAAAATACGCATCGTGCTGTGCTGTTTGTGTTTGCTTGAGTGCATTCGCGCGCTCTCGCTTTCTCCACTTTACAATTTTTTTGTTATTATTTATCTATTCCTGAGAGTTTATCTTATTTTTTATTTGTTTATTTAAATGAAGGCGACCAGTTGCCTGCCCTTCCTTCCATTATCCGTCACCAAGACAAACTGACCAAAGTTCTGTGGTCGACCTTGTAAAGATAAGGATTCAGGTCTGTCTGCTGTTTACCTTTGCTCCTGCGCGCACTGCCCTTCTCTCCACATTTATGTGTTTGTTTGTTTGTCTATCTAATCTTTTGGGTTTTTATTTCTAATGAGGTCGACCAGTTGTCTATTTATTATTTTTTTTTACTACGCATCAAGCTGCGCTGCTTGTCTTTGCTCCTGTGTGCTCGCGCACTCTCGCCTTTTCCACTTATTTTTAGTTTTGATTTATTTTTGATTTATTTTGTCAATTTAAAAAAAATACGCATCGTGCTGTGCTGTTTGTGTTTGCTTGAGTGCATTCGCGCGCTCTCGCGTTCTGCACTTTACAATTTTTTTGTTATTATTTATCTATTCCTGAGAGTTTATCGTATTTTTTATTTGTTTATTTAAATGAAGTCGACCAATTGCCTGCCCTTCCTTCCATTATCCGTCACCGAGACAAACTGAACAAAGTTCTGAGGTCGACCTTTTAAAGATAAGGATTCAGGTCTGTCTGCTGTTTACCTTTGATCCTGCGCGCACTGCCCTTCTCTCCACATTTATGTGTTTGTTTGTTTGTCTATCTAATCTTTTGGGTTTTTATTTCTAATGAGGTCGACCAGTTGTCTATTTATTATTTTTTTTACTACGCATCAAGCTGCGCTGCTTGTCTTTGCTCCTGTGTGCTCGCGCACTCTCGCCTTTTCCACTTATTTTTATTTTTGATTTATTTTTGATTTATTTTGTCAATTTAAAAAAAAATACGCATCGTGCTGTGCTGTTTGTGTTTGCTTGAGTGCATTCGCACGCTCTCGCTTTCTCCACTTTACAATTTTTTTGTTATTATTTATCTATTCCTGAGAGTTTATCTTATTTTTTATTTGTTTATTTAAATGAAGTCGACCAGTTGCCTGCCCTTCCTTCCATTATCCGTCACCGAGACAAACTGAACAAAGTTCTGAGGTCGACCTTGTAAAGATAAGGATTCAGGTCTGTCTGCTGTTTACCTTTGCTCCTGCGCGCACTGCCCTTTTCTCCACATTTATGTGTTTGTTTGTTTGTCTATCTAATCTTTTGGGTTTTTATTTCGAATGAGGTCGACCAGTTTCTGTTTATTATTTTTTTTACTACGCATCAAGCTGCGCTGCTTGTCTTTGCTCCTGTGTGCTCGCGCACTCTAGCCTTTTCCACTTATTTTTATTTTTGATTTATTTTTTATTTATTTTGTCAATTTTAAAAAAAAATACGCATCGTGCTGTGCTGTTTCTGTTTGCTTGAGTGCATTCGCGCTCTCGCTTTCTCCACTTTACAATTTTTTTGTTATTATTTATCTATTCCTGAGAGTTTATCTTATTTTTTATTTGTTTATTTAAATGAAGTCGACCAGTTGCCTGCCCTTCCTTCCATTATCCGTCACCGAGACAAACTGAACAAAGTTCTGAGGTCGACCATGTAAAGATAAGGAATCAGGTCTGTCTGCTGTTTACCTTTGCTCCTGCGCGCACTGCCCTTCTCTCCACATTTATGTGTTTGTTTGTTTGTCTATCTAATCTTTTGGGTTTTTATTTCTAATGAGGTCGACCAGTTATCTATTTATTATTTTTTTTACTACGCATCAAGCTGTGCTGCTTGTCTTTGCTCCTTTGTGCTCGCGCACTCTCGCCTTTTCCACTTATTTTTATTTTTGATTTATTTTGGTCAATTTAAAAAAAATACGCATCGTGCTGTGCTGTTTGTGTTTGCTTGAGTGCATTCGCGCTCTCGCTTTCTCCACTTTACAATTTTTTGTTATTTTTTATCTATTCCTGAGAGTTTATGTTATTTTTTATTTGTTTATTTAAATGAAGTCGACCAGTTGCCTGCCCTTCCTTCCATTATCCGTCACCGAGACAAACTGAACAAAGTTCTGAGGTCGACCTTGTAAAGATAAGGATTCAGGTCTGTCTGCTGTTTACCTTTGCTCCTGCGCGCACTGCCCTTCTCTCCACATTTATGTGTTTGTTTGTTTGTCTATCGAATCTTTTGGGTTTTTATTTCTAATGAGGTCGACCCAGTTGTCTATTTATTATTTTTTTTACTACGCATCAAGCTGCGCTGCTTGACTTTGCTCCTGTGTGCTCGCGCCCTCTCGCCTTTTCCACTTATTTTTATTTTTGATTTATTTTTGATTTATTTTGTCAATTTAAAAAAAATACGCATCGTGCTGTGCTGTTTGTGTTTGCTTGAGTGCATTCGCGCGCTCTCGCTTTCTCCACTTTACAAATTTTGTTATTATTTATCTATTCCTGAGAGTTTATCTTAATTTTTATTTGTTTATTTAAATGAAGTCGACCAGTTGCCTGCCCTTCCTTCCATTATCCGTCACCGAGACAAACTGAACAAAGTTCTGAGGTCGACCTTGTAAAGATAAGGATTCAGGTCTGTCTGCTGTTTACCTTTGCTCCTGCGCGCACTGCCCTTCTCTCCACATTTATGTGTTTGTTTGTTTGTCTATCTAATCTTTTGGGTTTTTATTTCTAATGACTTCGACCAGTTATCTATTTATTATTTTTTTTACTACGCATCAAGCTGCGCTGCTTGTCTTTGCTCCTGTGTGCTCGCGAAACTCTCGCCTTTTCCACTTATTTTTATTTTTTGATTTATTTTTGATTTATTTTGTCAATTTAAAAAAAAAATACGCATCGTGCTGTGCTGTTTGTGTTTGCTTGAGTGCATTCGCGCGCTCTCGCTTTCTCCACTTTACAATTTTTTTGTTATTATTTATCTATTCCTGAGAGTTTATCTTATTTTTATTTGTTTATTTAAATGAAGTCGACCAGTTGCCTGCCCTTCCTTCCATTATCCGTCACCGAGACAAACTGAACAAAGTTCTGAGGTCGACCTTGTAAAGATAAGGATTCAGGTCTGTCTGCTCTTTACCTTTGCTCCTGCGCGCACTGCCCTTCTCTCCACATTTATGTGTTTGTTTGTTTGTCTATCAAATCTTTTGGGTTTTTATTTCTAATGAGGTCGACCAGTTGTCTATTTATTTTTTTTTTTACTACGCATCAAGCTTCGCTGCTTGTCTTTGCTCTTGTGTGCTCGCGCACTCTCGCCTTTTCCACTTATTTTTATTTTTTGATTTATTTTGTCAATTTAAAAAAAATACGCATCGTGCTGTGCTGTTTGTGTTTACTTGAGTGCATTCGCGCGCTCTCGCTTTCTCCACTTTCAAATTTTTTGTTATTATCTATCTATTCCTGAGAGTTTATCTTATTTTTTATTTGTTTATTTAAATGAAGTCGACCAGTTTGCCTGCCCTTCCTTCCATTATCCGTCACCGAGACAAACTGAACAAAGTTCTGAGGTCGACCTTGTAAAGATAAGGATTCAGGTCTGTCTGCTGTTTACCTTTGCTCCTGCACGCACTGCCCTTCTCTCCACATTTATGTGTTTGTTTGTTTGTCTACCTAATCTTTTGGGTTTTTATTTCTAATGAGGTCGACCAGTTGTCTATTTATTATTTTTTTTACTACGCATCAAGCTGCGCTGCTTGTCTTTGCTCCTGTGTGCTCGCGCACTCTCGCCTTTTCCACTTATTTTTACCTTTGATTTATTTTGATTTATTTTGTCAATTTAAAAAAAAAATACGCATCGTGCTGTGCTGTTTGTGTTTGCTTGAGTGCAATTCGCGCGCTCTCGCTTTCTCCACTTTACAAATTTTGTTATTATTTATCTATTCCTGAGAGTTTATCTTAATTTTTATTTGTTTATTTAAATGAAGTCGACCAGTTGCCTGCCCTTCCTTCCATTATCCGTCACCGAGACAAACTGAACAAAGTTCTGAGGTCGACCTTGTAAAGATAAGGATTCAGGTCTGTCTGCTGTTTACCTTTGCTCCTGCGCGCACTGCCCTTCTCTCCACATTTATGTGTTTGTTTGTTTGTCTATCTAATCTTTTGGGTTTTTATTTCTAATGAGGTAGACCAGTTGTCTATTTATTATTTTTTTTACTACGCATCAAGCTGCGCTGCTTGTCTTTGCTCCTGTGTGCTCGCACACTCTAGCCTTTTCCACTTATTTTTATTTTTGGTTTATTTTTGATTTATTTTGTCAATTTAAAAAAATACGCATCGTGCTGTGATGTTTGTGTTTGCTTGAGTGCATTCGCGCGCTCTCGCTTTCTCCACTTTACAATTTTTTTGTTATTATCTATCTATTCCTGAGAGTTTATCTTATTTTTTATTTGTTTATTTAAATGAAGTCGACCAGTTGCCTGCCCTTCCTTCCATTATCCGTCACCGAGACAAACTGAACAAAGTTCTGAGGTCGACCTTGTAAAGATAAGGATTCAGGTCTGTCTGCTCTTTACCTTTGCTCCTGCACGCACTGCCCTTCTCTCCACATTTATGTGTTTGTTTGTTTGTCTATCTAATCTTTTGGGTTTTTATTTCTAATGAGGTCGACCAGTTGTCTATTTATTATTTTTTTTACTACGCATCAAGCTGCGATGCTTGTCTTTGCTCCTGTGTGCTCGCGCACTCTCGCCTTTTCCACTTATTTTTATCTTTGATTTATTTTTGATTTATTTTGTCAATTTAAAAAAAAATACGCATCGTGCTGTGCTGTTTGTGTTTGCTTGAGTGCATTCGCACGCTCTCGCTTTCTCCACTTTACAATTTTTTTGTTATTATTTATCTATTCCTGAGAGTTTATCTTATTTTTTATTTGTTTATTTAAATGAAGTCGACCAGTTGCCTGCCCTTCCTTCCATTATCCGTCACCGAGACAAACTGAACAAAGTTCTGAGGTCGACCTTGTAAAGATAAGGATTCAGGTCTGTCTGCTGTTTACCTTTGCTCCTGCGCGCTCTGCCCTTCTCTCCACATTTATTTGTTTGTTTGTTTTTCTATCTAATCTTTTGGGTTTTTATTTCTAATGAGGTCGACCAGTTGTCTATTTATTATTTTTTTTACTACGCATCAAGCTGCGCTGCTTGTCTTTGCTCCTGTGTGCTCGCGCACTCTCGCCTTTTCCACTTATTTTTATTTTTGATTTATTTTTGATTTATTTTGTCAATTTAAAAAAAATACGCATCGTGCTGTGCTGTTTGTGTTTGCTTGAGTGCATTCGCGCGATCTCGCTTTCTCCACTTTACAATTTTTTTGTTATTATTTATCTATTCCTGAGAGTTTATCTTATTTTTTGTTTATTTAAATTTAGTCGACCAGTTGCCTGCCCTTCCTTCCATTATCCGTCACCGAGACAAACTGAACAAAGTTCTGAGGTCGACCTTGTAAAGATAAGGATTCAGGTCTGTCTGCTGTTTACCTTTGCTCCTGCGCGCTCTGCCCATCTCTCCACATTTATGTGTTTGTTTGTTTGTCTATCTAATCTTTTGGGTTTTTATTTCTAATGAGGTCGACCAGTTGTCTATTTATTATTTTTTTTTACTACGCATCAAGCTGCGCTGCTTGTCTTTGGCTCCAGTGTGCTCGCGCACTCTCGCCTTTTCCACTTATTTTTATTTTTGATTTATTTTTGATTTATTTTGTCAATTTAAAAAAAATACGCATCGTGCTGTGCTGTTTGTGTTTACTTGAGTGCATTCGCGCGCTCTCGCTTTCTCCACTTTACAATTTTTTGTTATTATCTATCTATTCCTGAGAGTTTATCTTATTTTTTATTTGTTTATTTAAATGAAGTCGACCAGTTGCCTGCCCTTCCTTCCATTATCCGTCACCGAGACAAACTGAACAAAGTTCTGAGGTCGACCTTGTAAAGATAAGGGTTCAGGTCTGTCTGCTGTTTACCTTTGCTCCTGCACGCACTACCTTTCTCTCCACATTTATGTGTTTGTTTGTTTGTCTATCTAATCTTTTGGGTTTTTATTTCTAATGAGGTCGACCAGTTGTCTATTTATTAATTTTTTTACTACGCATCAAGCTGCGCTGCTTGTCTTTGCTCTGTGTGCTCGCGCACTCTCGCCTTTTCCACTTATTTTTACCTTTGATTTATTTATGATTTATTTTGTCAATTTAAAAAAATACGCATCGTGCTGTGCTGTTTGTGTTTGCTTGAGTGCATTCGCGCGATCTCGCTTTCTCCACTTTACAATTTTTTTGTTATTATTTATCTATTCCTGAGAGTTTATCTTATTTTTTATTTGTTTATTTAAATGAAGTCGACCAGTTGCCTGCCCTTCCTTCCATTATCCATCACTGAGACAAACTGAACAAAGTTCTGAGGTCGACCTTGTAAAGATAAGGATTCAGGTCTGTCTGCTGTTTACCTTTGCTCCTGCCCGCACTGCCCTTCTCTCCACATTTATGTGTTTGTTTGTTTGTCTATCTAATCTTTTGGGTTTTTATTTCTAATGAGGTCGACCAGTTGTCTATTTATAATTTTTTTTACTACGCATCAAGCTTCGCTGCTTGTCTTTGCTCCTGTGAGCTCGCGCACTCTCGCCTTTTCCACTTATTTTTATTTTTGATTTATTTTTGATTTATTTTGTCCATTTAAAAAAAATACGCATCGTGCTGTGCTGTTTGTGTTTGCTTGAGTGCATTCGCGCGCTCTCGCTTTCTCCACTTTACAAATTTTGTTATTATTTATCTATTCCTGAGAGTTTATCTTAATTTTTATTTGTTTATTTAAATGAAGTCGACCAGTTGCCTGCCCTCCTTCCATTATCCGTCACCGAGACAAACTGAACAAAGTTCTGAGGTCGACCTTGTAAAGATAAGGATTCAGGTCTGTCTGCTGTTTACCTTTGCTCCTGCGCGCACTGCCCTTTCTCCACATTTATGTGTTTGTTTGTTTGTCTATCTAATCTTTTGGGTTTTTATTTCTAATGACTTCGACCAGTTATCTATTTATTATTTTTTTTACTACGCATCAAGCTGCGCTGCTTGTCTTTGCTCCTGTGTGCTCGCGCACTCTCGCCTTTTCCACTTATTTTTATTTTTGATTTATTTTGTCAATTTTAAAAACAATACGCATCGTGCTGTGCTGTTTGTGTTTGCTTGAGTAGCACTCGCGCGCTCTCGCTTTCTCCACTTTACAATTTTTTTTGTTATTATTTATCTATTCCTGAGAGTTTATCTTATTTTTTATTTGTTTATTTAAATGAAGTCGACCAGTTGCCTGCCCTTCCTTCCATTATCCGTCACCCAGACAAACTGAACAAAGTTCTGAGGTCGACCTTGTAAAGATAAGGATTCAGGTCTGTCTGCTGTTTACCTTTGCTCCTGCGCACACTGCCCTTCTCTCCACATTTATGTGTTTGTTTGTTTGTCTATCTAATCTTTTGGGTTTTTATTTCTAATGAGGTCGACCAGTTGTCTATTTATTATTTTTTTTTACTACGCATCAAGCTGCGCTGCTTGTCTTTGCTCCTGTGTGCTCGCGCACTCTCGTCTTTTCCACTTATTTTTATTTTTGATTTATTTTTGATTTATTTTGTCAATTTAAAAAAAATACGGCATCGTGCTGTGCTGTTTGTGTTTGCTTGAGTGCATTCGCGCGCTCTCGCTTTCTCCACTTTACAATTTTTTTGTTTTTATTTATCTATAACTGAGAGTTTATCTTATTTTTTATTTGTTTATTTAAATGAAGTCGACCTGTTGCCTGCCCTTCCTTCCATTATCCGTCACCAAGACAAACTGAACAAAGTTCTGAGGTCGACCTTGTAAAGATAAGGATTCAGGTCTGTCTGCTGTTTACCTTTGCTCCTGCGCGCACTGCCCTTCTCTCCACATTTATGTGTTTTGTTTGTTTGTCTATCTAATCTTTTGGGTTTTTTATTTCTAATGAGGTCGACCAGTTGTCTATTTATTATTTTTTTTTACTACGCATCAAGCTGCGCTGCTTGTCTTTGCTCCTGTGTGCTCGCGCACTCTCACCTTTTCCACTTATTTTTATTTTTGATTTATTTTTGATTTATTTTGTCAATTTAAAAAAAAATACGCATCGTGCTGTGCTGTTTGTGTTTGCTTGAGTGCATTCGCGCGCTCTCGCTTTCTCCACTTTACAATTTTTTTGTTATTATTTATCTATTCCTGAGAGTTTATCTTATTTTTTATTTGTTTATTAAATGAAGTCGACCAGTTGCCTGCCCTTCCTTCCATTATCCGTCACCGAGACAAACTGAACAAAATTCTGAGGTCGACCTTGTAAAGATAAGGATTCAGGTCTGTCTGCTGTTTACCTTTGCTCCTGCGCGCACTGCCCCTTCTCTCCACATTTATGTGTTTGTTTGTTTTTCTATCTAATCTTTTGGGTTTTTATTTCTAATGAGGTCGACCAGTTGTCTATTTATTATTTTTTTTACTACGCATCAAGCTGCGCTGCTTGTCTTTGCTCCTGTGTGCTCGCGCACTCTCGCATTTTCCACTTATTTTTATTTTTGATTTATTTTTGATTTATTTTGTCAATTTAAAAAAAATACGCATCGTGCTGTGCTGTTTGTGTTTGCTTGAGTGCATTCGCGCGCTCTCGCTTTCTCCACTTTACAATTTTTTTGTTATTATTTATCTATTCCTGAGAGTTTATCTTATTTTTTTATTTGTTTATTTAAATGAAGGCGACCAGTTGCCTGCCCTTCCTTCCATTATCCGTCACCAAGACAAACTGACCAAAGTTCTGTGGTCGACCTTGTAAAGATAAGGATTCAGGTCTGTCTGCTGTTTACCTTTGCTCCTGCGCGCACTGCCCTTCTCTCCACATTTATGTGTTTGTTTGTTTGTCTATCTAATCTTTTGGGTTTTTATTTCTAATGAGGTCGACCAGTTGTCTATTTATTATTTTTTTTTACTACGCATCAAGCTGCGCTGCTTGTCTTTGCTCCTGTGTGCTCGCGCACTCTCGCCTTTTCCACTTATTTTTAGTTTTGATTTATTTTTGATTTATTTTGTCAATTTAAAAAAAATACGCATCGTGCTGTGCTGTTTGTGTTTGCTTGAG